>NC_041401.2:151696994-151889494 GCF_900747795.2 Erpetoichthys calabaricus | reverse complement strand
AGTATTTGCACACCTTTTACAAGACTAAGTAAGGATAGTTCACTTTGGTCCAAATCTGTTCACCTGATTTCTGAACTAGACAGTTCAAAATGACTAAAAGTTATAAATTCTGGTTCAACTAACATTATATGGAAAATATAAATAAACAACAGTCTCAGTTCTTCACTAGGGTGAAGTGCAAAGTAGACCATAATGTGCAACCAGACAGCTCTACAGATGTGCTGCACCATTTCCCCACAGTCAGGTATTTTGCCAAGGTATTCTGAATTTTATGGGACGGAGTCCAGGTGACTCTGTTTGAGCTCTACTGATAATGAAATCTTGTATAATCAGCTGACGAATTGCATATTTATATGATACAGATGCTGCGGTGGGCTGGCACCCTGCCTGGAGCTTGTTCCTTGCCTTGCGCCCAGTGTTGGCTGGGATTGGCTCCAACAGACCCCCGTGACCCTGTAGTTTGGATATAGCGGGTTGGATAATGGATGGATATGATACAGATGTTTTAAAGTAAAGGAAAAAGGTGATGCACTGTATCAAAGTCACCTTTAAATCTAACAAACAAATCCAGCAATGACAAGAAATGTATTTTTATGGAACAGTAACAATGCTCCATTTTTTACATTTTTCTCCTTCTTGCAAATGCAGGATTTTAAACTTTTAAAGAAAGAGATAAATCACTATCTATCAGGAGCAAATCCTGACTGCCAGCTTTATGCAATGAATGGTTCCATTACACCCCATCCATCCAGGATTAAGCAGCACTATGTGCTATGTATTAAGAAAACTAAGTCTACATGTATTTACTCCTATGGGACAAAACTATTGCTGCCAAAAACATGTCTTTTTAGGCGGAAGAAAAAGAAGAAAACCTCAGAAAGAACTTGGGAGACGATGACAGTGCCAAGTTATGATCCTGGACTAATGGAACTACGTGACAACATTATTTACAACCACACTACTGTGCCAAACTTCAGATGTCTTTATGAGTCTTATTTCAAGACTTCCAATTAGTCAGTAACATTAAACAACACAAACCAGTAACAATTCCCAAAACAGAATGCTACTAAGGAAATAACCAGGTTTTCAAACAATAGAAATTAAAGTAAATTGAGTATTAGAGGACTTTCAAAAAACAAAAAGATGGCTTGCAAATTTAACAGAAGATACTTTATCAATGTCACATTTTCTATTTTAAATAAATGACAAGAAAAAGCATTTTAGGCTTTGAGGCTACAAATATGATGACTATTCTTCATGATCAAGTTGAACAGATCAAACTATCTGCATACACGTTAAGAATGCCATATTGTAGGTTCTCATCATAGGTTCCCTGGCAAGAATATCTCAATGCATCCCACGAATAACTGAAAATGGGTTGGAATCACCAATGTACTTATGAGACAATCCAATTTAACCATTTCTGATTTGTTGTATTCTTTATGGAAATAATGTTGCAATGCCCAACAACTACTGCAGTAAATTTTAGGATTGTATTTTCATTAGTGTCTGAGATATGGAGGTTTAAAAAAGGAGGTACAATCCTAATTTTACTGTAAAATGAGTGCTATTAAAATGATAAGTCATTACTTTTAAACCACTAATGCAACATGCATGGAATTTTCTGAGATTGTTATATTGTATGAGATGTCTTAATTTCTAAAATAATTAGTCCACAGTTGCATATTTGTCAATTTATGAATTGCTGAAAATTGTATATAAAAACAAAATTCTTTAATGCTGTTCAGCAATTTTGGTCCTCTCTATCTCTGTACTAAACCACATCAGATCTTTCAAGTTTTGATAGGCATTACTCATGTTTTATTTCTTCTTTACTAATTAGGTGCTCCTCTGAAATAAATCAAACGTTTTTGCTTTAAACGGCGTTAAATATGGAACAAATAATTTCATGTCTATATTTATTACAAATGCATATTGGTCATGTATGACATCATCTGCCATAAAAAGAATTTTACCACTGAAAAGAGTTTGTTTTCTTTATAAATGCAGAAAATATGAATTTGGTGCATAGAACCAAACTATTTTTACTAAGGTACCAGGCAAGCTGTGTTTCACTACAAAAAGAAATACAAAGTACAGAGGCACACTACTTATAATATAATCACAGACCTGTGTAATACAATTCTAAAAATGTACCAGAAAATTCATATATACTGTATATATTTTATGGCAAAATATTCAATGTTTTCATTTTGCCATATTCTGCAAAACCCAATTCTAAAATTTCAACAAACTGCAAAGAAACAGTATCTAATTTAAGAGTTTGTATAATGCACAGTTGTCCTTTATTCACATCCATTGGATGTTTTACTGCCTGCCTCTTGATTTAAATAATGCATCAATGATCTTCATGATATGCACACGAGGAACACAAAAGATATTCTCTCTCTCTTGAGAGAACTGCAAGCTTTATGGGGACCATGAGGATTTATAAATATTACTTGTACATATTGTTCATCCTGTGATGCTGCACGAAAGTTGGTTATCCATCACTGTTGATCATAGTCACACACAGAATATTTCCTATTAATTGAATCTATGAGACAGACTCCTGATTTCACAGTAGTTTGATCATATTTGACTGGAGCTATTTACTTACTTTTACTTACTATTACTTATTGTAGTAATTAAAAATTAGAAATTTTGTGGATTCACTAGTTTTAAAGATTACTGGTAGAATCTGTATATATACAGCTGCTAATACTACTATTACTGATAATAAAACTTAACAGGCTTTAAAATAATATTTCTTTTTTACAACTACTATAACATGGCATGTTGGATACCTCAGTAAATATAGTTTGGTTCAAGATGCCAACTTCATATTTTGTGCATGTACTAATTAAACCATCCCTTAACAGTGGCATAAATCTATTTATAGTAAACTTTTTCATACACTTGACATATAGACATGAAATTAATTTTTACATTTTTAATGCCTCATAAGTCATAAAATTTGATTTTTTTTCAGACAGGCAACTGGTTCATAAATAAGAACTCTAACATTGGTAATACCTATCAAAATCAAAGACATGAAATGGTTCAGTGCAAAGATAAAGTGGGCCAAAGTTGCTCTAAATCACAAATTCAATGCCTTGTACTATTTATTTAGTAAGCTATAAACTGGCTCACATGCAGCTGTTCTAAATGTTAATTTAATACTGCATCACAATCCTTGAAAATTGCATGCATCTAACAACAGCAGCACAAAACTGATGGAACACTGTCTTTTTTATCTTTATAGAAACAGTCTTTTTTCAATAGAATTTGGGCCACATCTTTTTAAAGCCTCCATGTTAGAAACTATTGAACATACAAGTTTAAATGTTTTGTACAATCAGTTTTTGAGTACAGTGACATTCATTTCAGTAGGTATGAAGCAAACTGGTGATGGTCAGGAACATTTTTTAAAATCTGCTGATTTGACACAGATTTGAATCTTCTAAAACATATAATTTTCAAACTATTTCTGAAGCTGTGCATTTTAAAGACAAACCAAAGAAGATCATTTATCTTATCATTGATTGGTTTAATAAAATAACCATTACCAAGTGAAACATTTTCTTTAATTGGTTAAATATGCAAATATTGATAGTTACGTAGGATATACTAGTAAGTAAAAAACGGTGTTAATTGGGGGTGGGGGAGGGGGGGGAGTTAACTTTCAGCCAAATAAATTTAAGAAAAGTCAAACAGTATGTATTTATACAGTTATATATCACCAAGTTAAGAAGGGATTTCTTTAAAAAATACTTAATTGAAACATGTATTAAAATTCAAACAATAATGGGTCAATCATTTAAATACTGAATTTAAAGTAATTTAATGAATGACATTATTTTAATAAAAAAGTTAAAAGTTCTTACAGCTCGAGAGCTTGAGGCACTAAACCGACGAGAACCACTGAACATACTGTCATCATGTAGAGACCCCTATAGGCAAGAGAAAGTCAGAGACCATCAGCTTAACCTGATGACAATCTAACAGGAAATTATGACGAACCAAAACTAGTGAAGGAATCCAAACGGATGCAACAAAACAAACCTTTGCAAACAGACTTCACCTTGTGGAAACATGCAAGGGGTAACACAAGAAGGAGAAAGAAGATGTCTGTTGATAAAATTGGGATACTCTTAACAGTAGTAGCAGTAAGGTGTTCATGGACCTGGCTACGTTTGTCCAATGGTCCCTTTAAATCATGCAGAATTATATGACCTCTGTTTATAAGCTCAAGTTTCACCACCAAGGTTTGGTACAATATCTGCAAAACTGTCACTGACCCAACAATTCCTCAGTCAAATACATGAGATTATCTCTAATTCTTCAAATAAAACAAGCTGGTGTTTTCCAGGAGAGAACCATGTCCTCAGATTTGAAGGTGCTGAATCTCATATTAAGCACATAATACAAAACCATGAGACATTCCAGTATGTGCTGGAGATCACAGTCTAATGAGGTCAAAGACACAACATGAGTAAACCTGGTCTAAATTAGTGTCCTTAGCAAAACGCCTGACTCACTCTCTGTGACAGGATAAGGGGCTTAGTAATATTAATGGACACCATAGTAGAACCCCCTTATTCTATAGCATAGGTGGCCAACTCCGATCCTGGATAGCCACAGTGGATGCATGTTTTTGTTCCAATGCAGATGCTTAATTAGAAGACAATCTTCACCAATAACAGATCTTATTTAATTTCATGGCTTGTTAGTGTTTTAACTGGTACAGTTCATTTTTGAAATAATAGGTTTTTTTGTTTCTAATGATACATGTATCATCCAAGTGATCTGAAGCCTAAAAAGGAGGAGTCATTTTCAGTTCTGCACTTTCTCTTCAGTTTCCTTCTGAGTACTTAATTAAACCGAATAGTGAATGATGAATACACATGGGTAGAAATGGTTCCTTTGTCATTTGCAACTGATCTGCTATGAAGGAGCAGTTAAAATAAAGAATACAACTGTTTAACACTAAAATAAACAATTAAGGGTTGAGAAGCCAAACAAAATGACACCTTTTATTGGCTACTGCCTGAAGAAGGGGCCCGAGTTGCTTCAAAAGCTTGCATAATGTAAACTTTTAATTTAGTCAATAAAAGGTGTCATTTTGCTTGACATATGACTACATTCATAATGTCTAACACAGTACAACACCCTAGTACTACAATTAAGGGTTCAAAATCTTAACAAGCGAGACAACTGAAATCAAGCAGAAAAATGTCACTAGAGCACTAAGTGCTTCATCAGCAATGAATGACTTCTCATGAAGCAACTGGGTTGGAACAAATGCCTGAAATCACTGCGGCCCTCCAGGACCGAAGTTGCTCGGCCCTGATTAAAAGGGTCTGAGTCTTAAATAGCAAATAAATTAAATGTAGTTAATTAATAGCAAAAACTGATCACCAATTAAGAAAATGGTCAGAATGAAAACTTGTAGTGACTGTGGCTCTCCAGGATCGGATTTGGCCACTCCTGTTCTATAGATTAAGGAGATCTAGCTGAAGTGATTTTGATATGTAGTTACGATTTCCTCCATGGAAGGTTTCCAGGTAAAGCCCACTGAGAGAAAACTAACAATGTGATTCAGGACGTTGTTGAGGATTACATTGCTTGAATAGTCTGGGAACTTCTAGGAGTTCCTCAAGAGGGAAAAGTTGCTGACAATAGCTTTGTCTGTCAAGTTGTGTACTGTGACCATTAATAAGAAAAATTGAAATGAACTGAAATATTTACTTGGTGTTTTACTTAAAAGAAAAAATCTACATAAAAATGACAGCTATTTTTTTAATGAAAAAGTACAAGCTACTATAACTTTAAACTAAACAGTACTGCACCTCCAAAAACACCCAGTTTTATATCAGATTTTCTTTCTTCTAGTATAGAAAAATTTTACGCCATTCAAGACACAAGAAAGGGTTAGTAAATGCAATTGGAAGAAATGCAACACAAACAAGTTGAACATCCATGCAGTAAAAAGAACAGTAAAAAAAGAGAACATCATAAGCCATTACAGAAAAAAATACAATTAATGTCTTTCACAAAAAAAAAACATGCTGAAACAAAAATGCTTGCTCCACAATCTGTTACTAATTGCAGTCACCATGCATCATGGAAGAACCAAGATTAATGTTTTCCATTTCTCCTAGCTGTGCTAATGTAATGTTGATTCTCCTTTTTTCGAAAAGACTAAAGGATTCATACCTGATACTGGCCACTAAGGACGGGGAATGCAATAATCTTAGAAAGTACTGCATAAGAGCATTTTCAATTTGAATTATGATAAATAAAACCCATTAGGTAATTACAAATCTTGAATGCCCACTCACATTAGATTAAGGTAATGGTTCCAATCAATTTGATACTATGCATAAGTGCTACTGAAACCATAACAAACAACTTCTGCAAGAATAAAATGTCACCTACCAGTTTCGGTATTAAAAACATTTTAGCATAGTATTAATTATGGAGTTTCTTAATTTGAAAAGATTAATGACATAGAGGAATATTCAGCTAAATGAACATCTCATACTGCTTGGCAGTGTGGGTTTCCAAACTGGGCTAGGTTACCTTTTGGAAGATTTAAAAGTTTTTTTTTTTTTTTTTTTTGTATCTTCCTGCTAACTTAACTTTTGGAACAAATCTAGAAAAGTTTGTATAAAACCCCAGTTGTCTCTTGCCGTCAAGACTGGGAAAACGAAAGGATTTACGTGGGTAAAAAATGAAGCTGTAGCATTTTTAATTACCAATATTTCTAACTAACCACATGCTTTGTAAATTTAACAGACAAATCTTAACATAAACTGACCTACTGTCTTTATTATTAGCTCATTAAAATGTTCCACAAGACAATACTCTAAAAAAACTGAATAACAAAAACAGTAAAATAATACAACGTTGTCCATTAAATTATTTAACAAAATGCAAGCCCTTAATTTTCTTTTTAAATATAAGGGATATCAATTTTTTTCCCATAAAGTGTCTGCTAAACTTTTTTTCTGTCATTGAAATATGTACTAATGCACATTTCCTGTGCACCTGGAGCTTTCACTATTACAAATTTATCATGGAGAAGGTGAATCACAATTCAAAATAAACATGTAAAATACCCTGATGGATATTTCACTAATTTCTTTTGCTACTTCAATTATTAAAAAAAAGTAATCAAAAAATGATTTGCTTCCTAGTTATATGTAGACATTCCCTATTTTCAGAATATTTATTATTTTTACATGCAGAGCAAACAGAAACATACATTACAAGGAATGGTGTATGGATTTAGTGGCTTTCCATCTAGGCACACAACAATAGAAATTTTAAAAAAATTATTTGCACAAACCCTGATGCTCCGAGATGGAAGGCCATTGCTACAAAGCATGGAAGGCTATGAAAAAATGATGTTTCAAAAAATAAGCAAGGATAACAATGTTATCATTTGTTAAGAATCAAAAATAAATAAATAAAATACACAGAATACTGTCAAATTCAACAAATATTAGCTTTTGTTTTTAATTTTCTTAGATCAAAATCTGAAAAAAACAAACATGAGAGACCTTCATTGGGTTCAAATATCCAACAAAAACACCACATAATAACAGAAATCACATAATCCTTCCTATTATACAGTATTTGAACAATTAAAACACTGCCTGGGTGGCTCTTTGTGTTAGTTGCCAAAGATATTAAAACAACTATGGCAAGGACACTCTACAGACACAAATATTAATTTTTACAAAGTTTGCTGCCTCAGTTTTTATGAAGTCAATTTGCATATACTCCAAAATGTTACGGAGAGTGATCAGATGAATTGCAAATAATTGCAAAGTCCCTCTTTGCCATGAAAATGAACTTAATTCCAAAAAACCATTTCCACTGCTGCTGTGAAGAAGGCTTCAGGGTGCCCAAGAATGTCCAGCAAGTGCCAGGACCATCTCCTAAAGCTGAGTCAGTTGCAGGATTGGGGCACCACCAGTGCAGGGCTTGCTCAGAAATGGCAGCAGGCAGGTACAAGTGCATCTGCACACATAGTGAAGCAAACACTTTTGGAGGATGGCCTGGTGTCAAGAAGGCAGCAAAGAAGCCACTTCTCTCTAAGAAAAACATCAGGGACAGACTGCAGAAGGTACAGGGATTGGACTGTTGAGGACTGGGGTAAAGTCATTTTCTCTGATGAATCCCCTTTCTGATTGTTTGAGGCATTAGGAAAAAAGATTGTCTGGAGAAGAAAAGGTGAGCGCTACCATCAGTCCTGTTTCATGCCAACAGCAAAGCATTCTGAGACCATTCATGTGTGGGGTTGCTTCTCAGCCAAGGGAATGGGCTCACTCACAATTTTGCGTAAGAACACAGCCATAAATAAAGAATGGTTCCAAAACATTCTCCAAGAGCAACTACTGCCAACCATTCACGAAAGGTTTGGTGATGAACTATGCCTTTTCTAGCATGATGGAGCACTGTGCCGTAAGGCAGAAGTGATAACTATGTGGCTCAGGGGAAAAAAATGAAATTTTGGGCCCATGGACAAGAAACTACCCAGATCTTAATCCTATTGAGAACAATACTCAAGAGGCGGGTGGACAAACAAACCCTCAAAAATTCTGACAAACTCCAAGCATTGATTATGCAAGAATGGCTGTCATCAGTAAGGATTTGGCCCAGAAGCTGATTGACAGCATGCCAGGGTGAATTGTGGAGGTCTTGGAAAAAGAAAGGCCAACTCTGCAAATATTGCCTCTTTGCATAAACTTAATGCAATTGTCAATAAACGCCTTTGAAACTTATGAAATGCTTGTAATTTTACTTCAGTATATCATAGAAACATCTGTCAAAAAGGTTAAAAAACACTGAAGCAGGAAACTTTGTTAAAACCAATACTTGTGTCATTCTCAAAACTTTTTGCCACAATTGTATTCAAGCATTTAAAAAATAAACCAATTATCCTGTTCATTAATTGCAAAACATAAACTGCAACCTTCATACCAAACTAACAATGCTAAAAAATTGCACAAACAGCAGTGGCACATGATAGAATCTTGGAGTGGAAAGAAATTAGTTAATATATATGTAGTGCTTAGTGGGTTTAACAAACCTTTTCAACAAAAACATGAATGACTTATCAGACTACTACTACAACTAACACAGTACAGTTTCAAATAATGTGACAGAATACTGAGCCTCTGAATTTTTGCAAGCTCACACATCCAGATAAGTGCACATATCTTTGTAACACAATACAGACTGCTGAAAGAAACACTAGCCCTGAAGAGGTGCTGGTGTTGAAAAGAAAAGACTTTCATTTTTAGATGTTCACTCAGCTTTGGATGATGATTGTAAGAGCTAACCTGTTGTGGCAAAATGGGATGAAATATCTTCTTCTTCTTCTTAGGTACCACTTACTGTAAGAACCCAGACACACTCTCTCACATAAATGGAAAAATATTTATATACAATTTTTCCACTCTAATACGAATTATTTACTGTTCAGTCAATGTACTTTCAGTGAGCAAATGTAGTGACATGTTCCTATGCCTTCTGTAGTATTGGTTAAATTGAATAGCAGTGGACAAGTGATGGCCTAGATAGGATGAATCAAAATTAATTAAATTAATCATCATCATCAAAAGACAGAAAAACGGGTGTTATAGATCTCACACAATCAATTTCAGTGACCTATTACTGTAAAAAAGACAAATATATGGTAAGTTATGCTCTAGTGCAGGGGCATCAAATTTAAGTCCTTTAAACTGATTCGACCTGTGGACCTATTTAAAATAAAACACTCTGTCAATACTCAACATACCATATGAGAGTACCTGTGTGTCTTTTTTGTGAAGAAAATGGGGTTTTAATTGGTTGACATGTTCTGGTTCACGTTGAGTATATAAAGCATTATTTCCTACTCTCAGTAAGTCTGAGACCCCTGCTCTAGTGGAGTGTGACTTTTTCTTGAGCTTTCACATAAGGCAAAGGACAATCCGCTACTGGTTTTTATAAAAACCACATCTACAAGTGCAAAAAAAAGTGCAAAAGAGCGGAAAAAAAACAAGAACAAAAGAAAACCCAATACAGTATGTAATAATAATGCTAACCTAAACCAACTAACCTAAACTCTGAATCAGCAGTTGTAAAGCTCTAATGAGTTACACTGGCTAACAGCAGGTCTGCAGATCCATAAGTAATGAGGGAGAGAGGTGCAAAAATTAGTGCCGGCCATAGAAATAATGAACATAAATCTGGCCCATTAATCTCAAAGGTTAAGGTGTACGGTCACTTCCAGAAATCAAGTGCCTTGGCTTTATGCAATTACATCTACCGAATCAATCACACAACATGTTATGACAGTCTCAAGTAAGATACTCAATAAGAGTACGATATCTTTAGTAATCATAATACAGACAGACACAGACAACTGTATGTCTTTGGCCCTCCTGACAGTTTTTTAATAAAAATGAATCCATATATTCTAGGGCATCAAGGCACTTCTTAAAAACAACAGGTGCAAAGCAGGAATTACACACCAGTCATACACATAAAACACTCAGTCACACTGGGTCAGTTAAGCTAACCTTTATTCGTTTCTGGGTATTGGAGGATACTAGAATGCCTTTCCTACAAAGAGCAAACTTAACTTTTGTTTCTCTTAGAATGTAAACTATTTTTTTCAAAAGTCTAAATATTTAACGATGCTTGAAATAAGGGAGCTACTCTTTAGACAATACGTATAAACAAGCAGTAATTTGGTGCCACTGATAGCCACCTCTCTTGGCAACGAACAGCAGAAGTTAAGAACCAGCCCTAAACAGAAAGCCAATCATTTGCAGGATGCACTTGTTTTTTGACTAATAACCCTGCATGCTTGGAGTATGGAAGGAAAACTGTAGTTTTCAGAGAAAATTCCAAAACAATGGCCACATTAAGATTTTCACTACATCTCCTTTCTGCTGGATTAAGTGCTATGCTAAACACTGAGCCATCAAGCCATTTAGGGGAACACAATGTCACACTGGAAAGATAGATTTTCATCAATCGTTAAGACAAAGCCATATTTAAAATCTTATAACATCATTATTCATGGAAAAAAATGTAATAAAACTGTGTGAACTATATTAACCTAGACATGAATGACATTCTCGCAAAACACACCAATTTAAAAAAAAACAGCAAATGTTATGTCTAAATTAATATTGGCAAAATAATTCTGCTGGTATTTTCCCTAGTTGTGTATTCTATCTGCACTTTTTGAAGGCATATTTACTATTTGTAGGGTGCTGTTCCCCTTAAATGAAAAGTGTTGAAAGAAAAAGGTTTATGACCTCATAAAATAGTGAAAATATTCCTCATTTTACAATACTAATGACACAAGGAACTGACAGAACTGTCTTCAATCTGACTAATGAATCTTTCCTAATTAACATCAGTTATACACATATCTAGCTATCCATCTCTCTCTCTAGTTCACTGGAAGAATAAGTAAATATGTATTAAACAAAATAATGATCTTGATGCTTGCCAAAAAATATTTCATTAATAATAAAAAAAGCTGCAGGTGGTGGATTTCTTCATTCCCTTCTTATCTGTTTAATGTGAACAAAGTACTAAAATTGTCAAGCGTAATGTGTCATTCTTACGCGTGGTAAAAAGGAAAGTAAAAGGGAAATTCTGCAATAGCTTTCATATAACTCTGCCTAAGTCACAGGCTGCAATCCATTATGCTAAGAACTGAGTAACCCAAATATTGAAAGTAATGATCAGAGTTGCTCTTCAAAGTAAATGACTAAAGTTCAGTTTTAACTTGTGTTATTTTAACACATTATTTGTTTGTGCTATATATTTGGCAACTTAATGTGTTTCTAATTTTTTGTATTTATATATCAAATAAATAACAATGCAATAGTATTACTATATAGTCTTTGCTTTAACTGGGCAAAATGATGTTAATAAAATTGGGTTATTTCCCATGCAAAATTTTCTACCCAGTACTATTTAAAAATTTAAAGAAAAACATGTTCTTCTTAAATAGTTAACAGTAAAAATATCATTGATCTCCTATTCACAGCAGTCACTGCATAAAAACCTGAAGAAATAAAAATTAGTTTGTGCTCAGTAAAAAGAAATTATAGCAGCCTTCCATGCTTCACCATTCAATTAAACACACATTAAAGATCCATCTAAGAAGTCCGAAAACAGCATATCAGATAATAAGAAAAAGACACAAGAATGCAATTGTTTACAGAAGGAAAGAAAAACTAAAATAAAGAAGTCTAGGTAGAAGCGGAAATTGGGAAACAGAAAAAAGTGAGATAAGCAGACAGACCCGAGATCCATTTTGAGTTGAAGTTTGGGGTTTTGAAGAAAGGCCACTGCAGTTGTAGAGGTCAGATGAGTAGTGATTCCCCTGTGGAATTTCAAGACAAATCGAAAGACAGAGAGAAAAGGAAAAGGATTGATGAACATATGGGTATCCCCTTTTGATAAGCACTCCTTTTTAATTCTGCATAATGCAAAAACTTTTAACAAAAAAAGCAAATATAACTATTTACTACCTGCTTTTAATG
The DNA here is from genome assembly GCF_900747795.2 of Erpetoichthys calabaricus. Taxonomy (NCBI): domain Eukaryota; kingdom Metazoa; phylum Chordata; class Cladistia; order Polypteriformes; family Polypteridae; genus Erpetoichthys; species Erpetoichthys calabaricus. The sequence continues at coordinate 151,876,925 of NC_041401.2, read as the reverse complement.
TTCAAAGCTCTCAGAAAGAAATAAAATGACACACTATATTTTTCAATAATTCATTTTATGATATCATTTAAGCTTCAAGATGAGCATGACTTTTTTTAAAATGCAGCAAGCTATAAAGCAACAGTGCTAATTGCTACATAGCCTTGCAGCCTTCCTCCACTTATCAGTCACTTAAAGATGTACATACATTTAGAGAAATATATATAATGTCCAGTATGACAAGTCCAATTTAAAAAATATTTGGCCCCTGAAAGATAATATTTTATATGCTACACTTAAAAAAAAAAAAAAGAAAAAAAAAAGAAAAAGGGATCAGCTTCATGAATCCCCCCCCCCCCCCACAAATAAAAGTCCCACATATATTTAAACAATGTTAAAGTTTAGTTTTTTAAACATATAAAACAATCATTTTTATGAAGACGGATATTAAATTGTTGAATTATAATATTAAAACCATATTAAGTGTACAGCATTTAGAATGAATATTCCTAAAAAACAAATTACAAGGACACAAGTGAACAAATATTTCTTAAAACCACTGCAGACCCAAGTTTTTTCTTAAAAGGAAATATCTATGCAGTACTTAAATATATGCAAAGGAAACTTAGAAAACTACACCACCTTCATGCAGAGTAACTAGGTTATCTCACCAAACTCTAGCTGCTATATAGCGTATATATCATTAGCAGCTGACAAATACATGTAAAACTTGTGGTAACATATATACAGTTGGAGAACAAAAACAAAACATTGGTCTTTACATGACTTCATACTGTGCACACAAATAATAGCTTGTAGTTAGTCTGCAACACAACATGCACTTCAATCTCTATTACAACTTGTAAGCGAGAATACAAAAGCAATGCTTTCAGTGTTAGATTCCAAACTCCACACTACTATGACTTAGGAATTAAGAATCCAATACAAAGATTCCAAACCCCACACTACTATGAATTAGGAGTTAAGAATCCAATATAAGACAATACAAACCAGGAGCTGCTCTCGTCTTGAAGACTGTTTACTCTCATCACTGTTTCTTGAGCTCTGCATTTTTACAAGTACAATGAATACAGTATTTACTGACACAAACAGAAGACTGTATTAAACTCACACATCTTGCAGTTACTGCAAACATAATTTCTTGGCTTTATATTTAAAAGAGTTATTTTAATATTAAAAACCTACTGATCATTATTTGTTGAATTTCAGCTATATATTTTAAAAATGTAATATCCAACTACTAAAATGTAACATTCTACATGCAGAATTACAATAAGTTGTGCCAAAAAAGATAAAAAATTACTTCACTTAATATAGTCTTTTAAGTCATTGTCATCATCTTTCCTACTTTTCCAACTTTTCCAATTTCAGTATTGTAGAGACAGGCCTCTTTACCCTACAGTATGGCTCTGTAAGTATGTTTTATTTATTCCATTATAAATAAGACCATGGGATACCCCTCGCAAACTGTTCTACACGCCGCATACAGCGATTCACATCTGCGACAAACAAACTGTTTTACATGCTGCATACAGCGATTCACATCTGTGACATGATTTTTTCTTAGATGGTCCTGTCGCGTCCACCCTCGCACTCGAAGCATACACACTGCCTGGTCATGTGCCCGGTCGCAAGAGCAACTGACAGAGACCTGCCCACCAACTCTAAGACCATGGGATACCCCTCGGAAACTGTTTTACACACCGCATACAGCGATTCACATCCGTGACAAACATGCCTCTTCTTAGATAGTCCTGCCATGTCCACCCTCATTCTCGAAGCATACACACCGCCTGGTCATGTGCCTGCTCGCAAGAGAAACTCACGGAGACCCGCCCACCAACTCTAAGACCATGGCGTGTAAAACAGTTTGCGATGGTGGACGCAGTCGTGCGTCATAACCGAAAAGAATACAGTGGAACCAATGTAAAAACATTGAATAACACTGAGAAAACCTTGAACAACAGAGAAAACTAACACTGCAATAGTTTGCGCTATAACGCTACCAACCGCTGGCTAAAAACACTTTTTTTTTAATGAGTTTTAAGCACAGGGAAAAAAATGAGCATTTGAAAAAATCCGTAATTTAATAAACCACCAAGTAAAGTAACATTGCAACAATGCACACTATGAACCGATCGCTGTAAACAGAAGTGAAAACAAAATCAAGCCCAGTGCATTCTTTAACTGCCTTCCTACCTTATGAGTCCAGCCCCCTCTCTCTCGCGCTGCCTGTGTGTGTGCGGGTCTCTCTCTCGGGCTGCCTGTGTGTGCGCGTCAGTCTCTCTCTGGCACTGCCTGTGTGTGTGCCTCTGTCTCCCTCTGGCGCTGCCTGTGTGTGTGCGCGTCTCTCTCTTCTCGGGCTGCCTGTGTGTGTGCGACTATCTCTCTCTGGCGCTGCCTGTATGTGCTCGCGGCTCTCTCTCTCGCGCTGCCTGTGTGTGAGCGTCTGTCTCTCTCTGGTGCTGCCTGTGTGTGTGCGCGGCTCTCTCTGGTGCTACCTGTGTGTGAATTGAGGTTCCACTGAGGTTGACTAATGAAAAGTCAATATGCCTCAGAGGTGCATGTGGAGTCTAGCAGAGACAAATGTGAATGACGCTCGGTGTTGTGAGTTGCTGCGTCCGAGTTGGTGGGCGTGGCTCTGCGAGGTGTCGTCGTATCCAATGGTCTTGGAGTTGGTGGGCGTGGCCGTCTTCCGTGCTTTCCATGGGTGGCTACTTGTCGGCGACTTAGTGAATTATATACGGTGGGCGTGGCTGTCTTGCATGCTTTCCATGGGTGGCTACTTGTCGGCGGCTTAGTGAATTATATATATAGAAGTTAACATTGTTAAGACTTTACTTTGCAATATTATATAGTTTCAAGTGTGGAAAAGTAAGTATACTATTAATGGTTTTTGTATTAATTAACAGGGTATTTACAGCCAACCAAGTGCACCTGACTAACTGATGATAAGGTTGTGCTAACAACTATTTCTAAAAGCAGAAACATTTGCCAGTTGTTTTGTGGTCTGTAGCAACACCATACACACAGCAAAGATCTCAGGGATGCAAATGTCTATACCCATCAGTCTCAGAGAAGTTATAAATTCACCAGCAAATTTCCCACTGGGATAAAAAAAGTCTATCTAACTTAAACTCTACAATCAGAACAATTATAGAATATTTGTGCCAGTTTCCAGTCTTTTTGGAGGTGTGTTTTCTATCGAATTAACCCCAAAAGCAGAGTTTTATACTGCAAAGAGTCTACAAGCTAAATCCAACGACCTACACAACCTCTACCATGTTAAATATAGCAGTTACAGTACAGCATCCAACATCAGAACAATGGGTTTCTATGGGTTTCATAGAAATGTAGCTAGTGTAAAGATACATTTCCTAAGAACACGTTACCACAGCTTAGGCTTGAAATGTTGCATACAGGCTTCTGAAACAACTTCCTCAAGAAAGCAGAGTTGTTTGGCTGTTACCCACTAACCTGAAATAGTGTTGAAAGTAGCCAGGCCAAAACATCTCCAGTACAATGTTGAGTCTGATTCATATAAACAGAAAACAACTAATTCAAGTTACTGCTGCTAAAGGCAGTCCTTCAGATGTACATATCTTCACACCCATGCCTCCTAAATGTTGGTTTGTTTTTTGTTGGAAAAAAATAAATAAAACAAAAACTAAAATCTGTTTTATGATATTTGTCATCCAAGGCAAGACTTAATTTTAGGTCCCCGGCTATATAAAACCATAAAACTGATGAGGGGTGTATTTCCTTTTCATATATGACACTTATTTTTAGTTTGATGAAAAAACTCTCAGTACTGGATACCATCATTGTATTGGTTAGTAACTGCTATAGTAATTAAAATGATTTGTTTTTGAACATTTGAAATAAAATTATTCTGAATACCAGTAAAATATTTAACTTACTGCAGTGTATGTATTATTGTAATATATAAATAAAATAAATATTTCCAAATAGGCTGTTTGTTTGCCATAGGTAGTTGTTTATAAACATTTAAAATGAGGGAAATACGCACAGTTAGCGCCTCACTTTTACTTAAATAAATGTAATCAAAATGCTTTTATGATTTGCAAGTCTTACTTTTCAGGATTACTTATTATATTGTGTCCAATTTTGTTTCATAAATAAAAGATGAAACTTCAAAGTAAAGGCTATTGAGAGAAAGATGTGCTTTTGGAATTCACTAATGGAGACTCAAATATTTGGTCATGAGGTGTTTATCACTGTGGAGTTGTTCATGTAAATAAAAAGCATTTTGGCCACAAAAATATAAATGTAAATGCCACCTATTTCCGTTGACAGGTAAAATATCTAGCTGAAATACTGGAAGTTCCTTTCTATTTTGTAGTACAACTGTATTTACACCTGCTATGTGGGGAAAAAGACACACACTTGAGAAGAAATTAATAAACAATTCCCAATATTCTTGCAACAGATGTGCCATATTCAAATGACTAACAACTTCTTACTTATTTGTATCACTCACTAATATTCAAGTTTGAACATAAGCCAATTCAGGAATATGAGGATCAGAGTCTATTCTAGAAGTTATGGTACAAGGCAGAGACAACCTTTAGATTGAGGGTCAGTCCACTGTAGGGCACAACCCCACAAAAATCCACTCCTACCGATCCTGAGCTAATATGGTTCAACAATTAATTCAACATGCACAACTGGGCTAGGACCCCGGAGTTGTGGAGAACCAACATCTGCAGTTCTCTAAAACCACATAAAGGCTCTGAAAAATAGGTGAAATGTGTTTCTTCCACCGACAAAGAGATTCAAGTTAAGAAACTGAAAAGTATTTTTCTTGAAACAAATACCTTCTGAATGTAAACATCAAAGTTAATCTCACAGTGACGTCAACTCTGACTAAAGTGACAATTCAGCCAACATGGGTTCAAATTTACAAAAAATGTTAATGCACATTACAGCATTGAAAAAAATAAGATCAGAAAATAAATTGGGGGGGAAATCACTGAATTCACATATTCACATATTAAATTTTACAAGGGTTAACGTGAGCTATATGTTTGAAACAGCCTAAAGCACTTTTATCTTAAAGTGCTAAACAGATCATTTTAGTGCTCAGTTGTGCTTATTACACCACAATAATAAAGTTGTATGGTGTAGTGCCTTCTTATGTGAACTGTGTTTTTTGAATGGGTTTGTTATTTCATATATCCCAAATATATATTGTGCAATTATCTGAAAATAAATAAACTGTAAAACTGTGGTCTGTAAACAGTCAAAATATCTTGGAATAAACAGAAAAAACTACCTTGTTTGGTATCTTACGTTGTGCTAGCTGTTGCCATAGTCAACTTGCTACATGGTTAAAACAGGATAAACCATTTATAAATAAAATGGGTGGATGGAGGACTGTTCACTCACTTCCTGAATGTGCTTGTTACAGAACAAGGCTTAGGAAGGACTATTCAGCTACTCCCAAAAATAAAGACACACGGTACATTTTAAAATTTTTGGGCATTTCAATATTGCATTAATAGTCTGCATTCCTTTCATTTTACTAGAAATTTCAGATTTGGCTTAAACTGTTTGCTAAAATATCATAGGATAAAACACAGCTGTTCATACTTAAATGTGGTAAAAAGACTTGGATTTTACAACACTCAGGAACAGCATACAAAAAGAAAAATGACACATTACAAGTAACTGTGATGGTGTCAAAAGAAAAAGAGAAGTTAAGGATTTTTAATTAAATGAGCACCAGGTGGCCCAGTAGATAACGCTGTTCCTAAACAGCTACAGAGACCGGAGTTGAATTTCAGAGTTAGCGGATGTTAAATGACAACTTTAAAAGGAATGATATTGTAACTTATATGTGTAAGCATGCTCCCATGACCAGCTCAAGCCCCGTCTTGCATCTGATTCTGCCAAGATTCTGTAATGGAATAAGTGTCTGGAAAAATGGAATGAATATACAGTGAAATGTCTCCGTACACGTGCAAATCAGTTTACGACCAAAAAGTTCGCCAAACTTTTGCCTCGGTTCATGACCACACACTCGGTATACGAACAAACCAGTTTCCCTTTCGGTTTGTACATGTTCAGTCCCTCCTGTGCATTTCCTGTGCAGCGAGCAAGAGAGCGCGACACACACACACACGAGAGAGAGAGACACACACACAGGCACGCGAGAGAGACAGAGAGAGACACACACATACACAGACAGCGCGAGAGAGAGACACACACACACAGGCAGCGCGAGAGAGTAACGCACACACACAGGCAGCGCGAGACAGAGAGACGCACACACACAGGCAGCGCGAGACAGAGAGACGCACACACACAGGCAGCGCAAGACAGACGCACTCACAGGCAGCGTGAGAGAGAGAGAGAGAGAGAGCTGGAAGCATAAGGTAGGAAGGCAGTTAAAGAATGCACTGGGCTTGATTTTGTTTTCACTTCTGTTTACAGCGATTGGTTCGTAGCGTGCATTGCTGCAATGTTACTTTTCTTGGTGGTTTATTAAATTACGGATTTTTTCAAATGTTCATTTTTTCCCTGTGCTTAAAACTCATTAAAAAAAGTGTTTTTAGCCAGCGGTTGGTAGCGCTATAGCGCAAACTATTGCAGTGTTAGTTTTCTCTGTTGTTCAAGGTTTTCTCAGTGTTATTCAATGTTTTTACATTTAGTTTACTACTACGCTGTGCATTCTATGGTTTAATTAACTATATTTGTGCTTAAAAACTTTAAAAAAATATATATTTACATACAGTTCGTATGGTCTGGAGCGGATTAATTGTATTTACATACAATCCTATGGGGGAAATTGCTTCGGTTTATGACCAAATCGGTTTACGACCCGAGTTTTGGAACGAATTATGGTCGTGAACCGTGGTTCCCACTGTACTACAGACAGCAGGTTTTAGCAGGTGCAAAACTGTACAAAATTAACCTACCTATCTTTTTTGGGCTCTCAGTGTACTGTTTCAGAAAATGTATTAGCAAAGGTGTAAAGTCCCAGCAACAGACTAAGAAAAAGTTATGTTTTTGCAGTTGTGTATGGTCTTTGCATTGGCAAGCTGATGTGGTAGTTAGCAATGCTGCCTCAGATCTCAAGGGTCCCAGAATTAATCTCAAGCACTCTCTGTGAGATTTTGTTCCACAGCCCCATGTCTATATAAATATTTTTGGGGGAGCAACATATCTTTCTCCCACATTCAAACCTTCACGTTAGGTGAAGTGGTGTCTCTAAATTGGCTTAGTCTGAGTGTGTGCACAAGTGTGCCGTGCTATTGACAAGGGACACATCCAGAATTGGTTTCCAACTGCATTCACTGCTGGGGCAGGCACCAGTTCCCACACTACTGGTGAAAGGAAACCCAGGGTAGAAAGTGAATTAACTAAATATTTAATACACACTATGTGTAAAGCCTAATGATTTAATGTAAATGGTATTTATTAGAGTGACAAAATTCAGTAGAAAGTTTTGATGACCTTCATCAACTGCTAAATTGCTGCATTAACAAAAACAAGTAATATTTAAGCAAAAAGATTAAAGTATTTTGGTACAAAAACATGACTGCCCTATTATTTCAATATTTTAGTTAAAAAAAGGTGTCCCTTGTTGCAAAGAACTGATCAACAATCAATCAATAGTAGCCTAGGTTACCACTACAGAATAACCATTCTTTTCATACAATACAGTCATATGAAAAAGTTTGGGAACCCCTTTCAGCCTGCATAGTAATTTAGTCTACTTTCAACAAAAAAGATAACAGTGGTATGTCTTTAATTTCCTAGGAACATCTGGGTACTGGGGTGTTTTCTGAAGAAAGATTTTTAGTGAAGCAGTATTTAGTTGAATGAAATTAAATCAAATGTGAAAAACTGGCTGTGCAAAAATTTGGGTCCCCTTGTAATTTTGCTGATTTGAATGTGTACCTACTGTAAAATTTGGTGGAGGTTCCATCATGCTATTGGGATGTGTGACTAGTTCAGTGACTGGGGCCCTTGTTAAAGTCGGGGGTCGGATGAATTCAACCCAATATCAACACATTTTTCAGGATAATGTTCAAGCATCAGTCGCAAAGTTAAAGTTACACAGGGGGGTTGGATATTCCAACAAGACAATGACCCAAAACACAGTTTGAAATCTACAAAGGCATTCATGCAGAGGGAGAAGTATAATGTTCTGAAATGGCCGTCACAGTCCCCTGACTTGAATATCATTGAAAATCTATGGGATGATTTGAAGCAGGCTGTCCATGCTCGGCAGCCATCAAATTTAACTGAACTGGAGAGATTTTGCATGGAAGAATGGTCAAAAATACCTCCATCCAGATTCCAGACACTCATCAAAGGCTATAGGAGGCGTCTAGAGGCTGTTATACTGTATTTGCAAAAGGAGGCTCAACTAAGTATTGATGTAACATCTCTGTTGGGGTGTCCAAATTTATGCACCTGTCTAATTTTGTTATGATGCATATTGCATATTTTCTGTTAATCCAATAAACTTAATGTCACTGCTGAAATACTACTGTTTCCATAAGGCATGTCATATATTAAAAACTAGCCAACCCGCAGCGTAGCATACGCTGCATAATTATGTATTGATGGGTGAACACTTTCTGAAAGACACAGTTGTCCAAATGGGGTGGGTTTGAGGATACGACTGTAAGTGAATGCAAAGATGGAACTCTGGAGAGAGGGCGGGGAAGCAGGCCCAATAGGTTTCGGGTCCTAACCGTCCAACGACAGGTCGGCACAACCGGTAGCAATCCAACACATGCTCACCTACGGAACCCGTGTTAGGACATTTACATACTCTAGATAGGCAAGTTCGATTGTCTGACGCCCATTCCGCCCCCGCCATTGTAGTCTGCCGATTTCTTAAGTCATCTCTTAGTAATCATTCAGTACGCACTGCCTGCTCATGTGTCCGCCCCCAACTCCTCACCTGAATTGCTTTCATCTGTGTACAGTCCACATGCACTTGTGAGTCACGTTGACTGTTCAATTTCCACACACCACCTCAGTCGCATGCACCTGTGAGCCACATTCGGGTCGGGTGAGGTTTCCCGTGTTGAGTCCAATTAAGCCAAAGGCTCCACACCTGGTGGTGCCCTTCCATCAATTCCTTTAAGTTTCAGCTTTGCAACCATACGCTACAGTTCACATGCACCTGTGAGCTACGTTCGGGCCGGGTGAGGTTTCCCGTGTTGAGTCAAATTAAGCCACGGGCTCCACACCTGATGGTGCCCTTCTGTCAATTCCTTTCAGTTTCAGCTTTGCAACCATACTCCCCCTGGAACCCAAAGACTTTGGTTACCTGGTTGACTGCCCGGCGGATCATGGGAATAATGCCGCCGGATTGCCAGTCGGCATCGTGTATGGTCGGAACTACGACGGTGTGTGATCTTCTAAGAACTTCCGACTTTCGTTCTTGATTAATGAACACATTCTTGGCAAATGCTTTGCTCTCGCGCCATGGTCGGCTGTTTAGTGAATTGTTGGTGGCCGGGGCTCTGTGAGTTGGCGGGCGTGGCTGTCTTGCTTGCCATGACTTAGTGAATTATATAAATAGATTAGTTGCTACTTTGAAAGCTCAGCCAATGATAAACAAAAATCCAAAGAATTAAGAGGAGTTCTCAAAATTTTTCATATGACTGTATATTATGCTTGAACGAAGAGAATATTATACATAAGAGCAAGCAATATTTGTGTGTGTGCATTGGTTTTTCCCTTATTTTTCTGTGGCTTAATCATCTGCTTTTTAAAATATGATTTGTTTCATAGAAGAGTAATTACTCAAAAAGTGATCTAAGCAGGATAAATACATAGAAAAACATGAAATTAACACTTAAGTCAGTACTAAGAAACTACATACAGCTTTTGAACTTCTTGAACTTTTCTTCTTGGATTTTTCCTTCTGAAGACCAACCTGTTTTCAAAGGGGAGGCAAAAATATTGAAGTATACCAAACTAGACAGCACAGAAGTTTAGCAAACCATGGGTATGAATGAAAAAGGCACAGTTAGTAATAATAGTAAAATGTTTCTAAATTCTTTTAATCTCCATGCTTTCTTGTTAGTTTCAAGTCTCCACCATATCTGAACCTTCTAAATTTTATTTTCCACCCTGCACATTTAAACTATACAGCAGCATACCAAACAGTACGAACTAATAAAAAGCAGATATAAGTCGCACCAAGCTGGAAAAGTGATAAATTACAGTAATAACATGGAAAAATATTCTTGACATTTTTCTTAAGTTTATTTCATTATTTTCAGTTGCGGAATATATATATTTTGAAGAAGATGATTCATGAGTCATCTATTTTGATTATTAAAATAATCCTAATATTGATGTGAAAAGTTTATATTAGCTGTATGAGGATTGTATAGTGTTTAGGAATGTTAACTGGTTGATGAAGGTAAAACAAAGTAATATTGCAACTGAGAATGTTATGATGAGGCAAGTGGTGGCTGAATACACCTTGATATACAAGATCGGTGGATGGACACTAGAGGTCTTCCATCTTGACTGGGTTGAGTGCCTGCCAACCTTCATTGTGAATGGTATAGGTGAGGGAAAAAAGGCAAAGTCATAAAACTGAGAAGAGAGGACTTTGACAAAGTTTTTATTATTTAATCTTTTAATTTACTCCCCACTCCCAAATAATTTTTACTTTGTGAGGGGCAAACAGAAGAGAAATGGAGTAGGACCGTTTTGTTTTTGTTGTATTATTGTCTCCCATTTTTATTATTTTTGTTCTTCTTTGCGCGAGTTTATTTGACTGAATTTGAGTTAGTAATGCCCTATTGATTTGTTGTTATTACACCTTATTCTGTTTTGTGGAAGCATCTGTAAATAAAGAACACTTTTTTTCCATCATTTATATTTTGATATCTGTGTCTTCCAACACTCTTACCATCAATCTAGTCAGTTAATGAACTAAAAGAGCCCAGAGTGTAGAATGGTGCCAACTTCTACTACAAAGGGTACCACAAATGGTGGCAGTGGTGGGATAAGCCAGAGATAGTGAGGGACTAAGACTGGAGAAGAAACAGTAAGTGGGATTGGTGCCTGACTGTTTCACGAACCCGTGCATCCAAGCCTGAAGAGGCCTTTTTGAATTTTTAACTTTAAATGGACTACTTAGTTATTACTAATTTTATTTTCTTTTAAATGTGTTATTCTTTTAATATTCCATTTTTAGAAGGGGGGCTTCGACTTTGTTTTAGTGTTTTTATTATTTAAATTTTTAGTGCAGTGATAGGTCCATGCCACAAACCTTGGCCATCAGATTGATTGAGGTGCTTTTAAGTCAGTCAGTCAATTGCTTCACTCCCACTTTGGAGCAGGGGGAGAGCAACGCCTGTACCCAATTGGTTCTACAAAAGGAGTATACTGTATATGTTTTGTATAGACAAACATATATAAATGTAGAAATCTTCAGTCAACCTTGGTAAAGGCCATATGGTTTATTTAAGTATGAATAGTTACTTACTATTAAGTTAAACTCTGGACTACAAGGTGAAAAATATATTTAGCTTTTCTTTTTTTATTTAACCAAATATTAAATATACGGTACTATATGCTGCTGCTCAAAAACATTTAAAATCTAAGCAAAGAAAATTTGATTCCCCCATGTCTGACCTTAAATCAATGGTCAAAACTGCCATTTGCACTTTTTATATACACAATAGACAATTGTTATTTAATATTAAACCTTTTAATTTCCAGAAGCATTATCCTTTTGAAAAATAAAACGTAAGTAAGATGAGGTGTAATATGCCATTAAAATCCTTATATTTGTAATGCTCAAAATAATTTATAAGTCATCCTGTGAATAATGCTGACTGACTGCTAACAGTTAATTATGCCTGTGTGAATCAAACTCAGGAAGGGGAATAATAAAAGTACAATGCCCTGGAAAGCATTAATAATTTGTTTAAGTGATATTACAGCTTAGAAGATTTAAATATACCCAATACTAAATATGCATTATATTAAATTTTGCAAAGTCCTCTGATTTTGATGCATAATATTTCTCAATTAATAAGCATGATCTAAATATACTCAATGTTTGCCACTTTGCAATTCAACCAAAATAACATAATAAGAATTTCATATATTGCACTTTTCAAATTACACTATAATTTCAGATGGAAAAAAATCCACCAATATTATACCCCAGAACATGTTCCCTTAAATTGCATATTCTTAAATGACAAGTGAAAGTATCCAAAAGCATAATTTGAAGCATCAGTTGCAAAAAACATCAAATATTAGAAGCTTCCTTTATGCCAACACTTTAGGAATTATGTGAGTACGTGCTGGTGGCTTCTAACACCATGCATTAGAACAACCTCATACCCTGTTATAAGGCTTTGGCTAAACAGAGGAACACATTTAGTAACAGGCCAAGACAGCTGTATTGTTCCCAGAAGCTCTACGTAAGGTCGTTTCTACTCTCAGTCACCAAGCTCTATAATGAATCAACCCCTCAGCCGAGATGGTATTTTCTGTTTGCTGAATGGTACTGAACTGGTCTAACAGACATCTTAATAGACAATAATACAATTATCCTATGTTGAATATATTGTGCCAACAACTGACATCCTGTACTGTGAAATTGTAACTTATACGTATGTGTAATTCTTTTGACTTAATATTTTATTTATTTTACAGTTCATATTATAAGGGACTTTTTGTCTGCTGCTATAACTCAGTAAATTTATTTGGTTTTAATAAAGTTTCAATCCATCCATATGAATGAGAGGGAGTAATGTAACAAAGTTAAAAAATGTTATTGTACTCTGCATACATGATAACAGTTTTGCTACTATGGTTATTAAACTGCTGGTTCACTACCAGAATCACAAGCCTATATAGGTTAATTGTATCTCACTTGCCATAATATTATAGATGAACATAAGCAATTATTTACATAAAAATACTTTTTAAACAAAACACTAGCAAATGCTATCTTTGCTAACACTCATTACCATTCCTTTACTATGCTAAAAACAAAATACTCTGAATTATATTTTAAACAACCTTGGTAAAAACAAACATTTCTTATATCATTTAAAACCAAAGTGAAATGCACAGTATACAAATATTTGGATCTACTGCCATGTTTAAAGCAGTATGTTTTTGCTTAGACTTTCAAATTTTGCAATAAGATGTAATCAGTACCTTCTCTGACAGCCCCAAAATATATTACTGTTGTAACATGACTTTTTTAGAAACTGTTGTCCCCAGCCAGAGTAAAATTATAGACTAGAGAGCATGTAAGACAGCCACATAAAGGATGGGTGGCCTTATATGCTTTCCACTTCAGTAGCACAACCAAAATGATCAACTAACAGTGTTCCATTTTAAAAGTTCTTTGTGTACCACATGGGAAGAAGTTGAGTTGAGTTTAACTATATATGCAAGAAAAGAATCAAAATTTCAAAAAAGACAAAGATCTCCAACTATTGGCCTTAATCCTTTTTTTTTTTCCTACTTCACAGGATCTGACTTTTAGAATTACTACTATGGCACTGTAAACAATATGGGTATGGAACACCTTTGGATCACTAAGAAATCTGTCTAGAAAAAGATAAAAAGTATGTTAATTTTCAATGAATTGCTCAAAAAACAAAAAAGGAAGGAAATACTAAAAGGGAGAAGTATAATACAGCAACAACAAGAAACAATTCAAAACTCTACAGCTATTTTGGATCTATTTATGTAAGTCTTTGTCCTCTATAAAACAAAACGTTATCCTTTGTAATACTGAATGATTAGTACTGTTCCATAATAAATGCACACTGACTAAACAGCATTTTCATAAGGTCACAAGTCCATTTTGCTCTTAAAGACAGCAAACTTCAAACATTATGGAAATCTAAAAGAAGGCAAAGATTTTCTCATTATTGAAAGTAACTAAGATTACAAGCTAAGTAACTGAAAATGACTATTTACAACATAAAAACAAAATCACATCTTACCATCATGGAAATTACAAAGATAGCAATGTTACTACAGATATGGGGAGGTCATATAAACTGATAAAGAATATTTTGAAGATTTGTACTTTTTCTCATTGTATTTTGTGTGCATTGTTTTCTGTGATCTTCAAAGTTTGTTTGGAAATTGAGGCATCCCCATTTTCACTTTAAAAGGAGGCCCAAAGACTTTTTGAAATTGCCAGACCCCAACTTGTTGACATTCTACAGTCATGGCCAAAGGTTTTGACAATGGCACAAGTATTGGTTTTCACAAAGTTTGCTGCTTCAGTGTTCTTAGATCTTTATGTCAGATTTCTATGGTATACTGAAGTATAATTACAAGCATTTCATAAGTTTCAAAGCCTTTTATTGACAGTTACATTAAGTTTATGCAGAGAGTCAATATTTTCAGTGTTGGCCCTTCTTTTTCAAGACCTCTGCAATTGGCTCGGGCAACAAAACATCGAAATTTTGGGTCCATGGCCAGGAAACTCCATCCATCCATCCATTCTCTTCCGCTTATCCGAGGTCGGGTTGCGGGGGCAACAGCTTGAGTAGAGATGCCCAGACTTCCCTCTCCTCGGCCACTTCTCCTAGCTCTTCCGGGGGATCCCAAGGCGTTCCCAGGCCAGCCGAGAGACATAGTCCCTCCAGCGTGTCCTGGGTCTTCCCCTGGGCCTCCTCCCGGTTAGACGTGCCCAGAACACCTCACCAGGGAGGCGTCCAGGAGGCATCCTGATCAGATGCTCGAGCCACCTCATCTGACTCCTCTCGAGGCGGAGGAGCAGCGGCTCTACTATGAGCCCCTCCCGGATGACTGAGCTTCTCACCCTATCTTTAAGGGAAAGCCCAGACACCCTACAGAGGAAACTCATTTCAGCTGCTTGTATTCGCGATCTCGTTCTTTCGGTCACTACCCATAGCTCATGACCATAGGTGAGGGTAGAGAACATAGATCGACTGGTAAATTGAGAGCTGAGCCGCCTTTTTCACCAAGACCAAGACAGACCGATGCAGAGCCCGCATTACTGCGAATGCCGCACCAATCCGCCTGTCGATCTCACGCTCCATTCTTCCCTCACTCGTGAACAAGATCCCGAGATACTTGAACTCCTCCACTTGGGGCAGGATCTCGCTACCAACCCTGAGAGGGCACTCCACCCTTTTCCGGCTGAGGACCATGGTCTCGGATTTGGAGGTGCTGATTCCCATCCCAGCCACTTCACACTCAGCTGCGAAGCGATCCAGAGAGAGCTGAAGATCACGGCCTGATGAAGCAAACAGGACAACATCATCTGCAAAAAGCAGTGACCCAATCCTGAGTCCACCAAACCAGACCCCCTCAACGCCCTGGCTGCGACTAGAAATTCTGTCCATAAAAGTTATGAACAGAATTGGTGACAAAGGGCAGCCCTGGCGGAGTCACACTCTCACTGGAAACGGGTTTGACTTACTGCCGGCAATGCGGACCAAGCTCTGGCACCGATCGTACAGGGACCGAACAGCCCTTATCAGGGGGTCTGGTACCCCATACTCTCGGAGTACCCCCCACAGGATTCCCCGAAGGACACGGTCGAATGCCTTTTCCAAGTCCACAAAACACATGTAGACTGGTTGGGCGAACTCCCATGCACCCTCCAGGACCCTGCTAAGGGTGTAGAGCTGGTCCACTGTTCTGCGACCAGGACGAAAACCACACTGTTCCTCCTGAATCCGAGCCTCGACTATCCGACGGACCCTCCTCTCCAGAACCCCCAAATAGACTTTTCCAGGGAGGCTGAGGAGTGTGATCCCTCTGTAGTTGGAAACACACCCTCCGGTCCCCCTTCTTAAAGAGGGGGACCACCAGCCCGGTCTGCCAATCCAGAGGCACTGTCCCTGATGTCCATGCGATGTTGCAGAGACGTGTCAACCAAGACAGCCCTACAACATCCAGAGCCTTGAGGAACTCTGGGCGTATCTCATCCACCCCCGGGGCCCTGCCACCAAGGAGTTTTTTGACCACCTCGGTGACCTCAGTCCCAGAAATGGGGAAGCCCACCTCCGAGTCCCCAGGTTCTGCTTCCTCATTGGAAGGCATGTTAGTGGGATTGAGGAGGTCTTCGAAGTACTCCCCCCCCCCCGACCCACAATGTCCCAAGTTGAGGTCAGCAGTGCACCAACCCCACCATATACAGTGTTGACACTGCACTGCTTCACCCTCCTGAGACGCCGGACGGTGGACCAGAATCTCCTCAAAGCCATCCGAAAGTCGTTCTCCATGGCCTCCCCAAACTCCTCCCACGCCCAAGTTTTTGCCTCAGCAACCACCAAAGCCACATTCCGCTTGGCCTCCCAGTACCTATCAGCTGCCTCCAGAGTCCCACAGGACAAAAGGGTCCTGTAGGACTCCTTCTTCAGCTTGACGACATCCCTCACCGCCGGTGTCCACCAACGGGTTTGGGGATTGCCGCCATGACAGGCACCAACCACTTTACGGCCACAGCTCCGGTCAGCTGCCTCAACAATAGAGGCACGGAACATGGCCCATTCGGACTCAATGTCCCCCACCTCCATCGGGATGTGCTCGAAGTTCTGCCGGAGGTGGGAGTTGAAGCTACTTCTGACAGGGGGCTCTGCCAGACATTTTCAGCAGACCCTCACAACACGTTTGGGCATACCAGGCCTGACCGGCATCCTCCCCCACCATCGAAGCCAACTCACCACCAGGTGGTGATCAGTTGACAGCTCCGCCCCTCTCTTCACCTGAGTGTCCAAGACATGTGGCTGCAAGTCCGACGACATGACCACAAAGTCGATCATCGAACTGAGGCCTAGGGTGTCCTGGTGCCAAGTGCACATATGAACACCCCCATGCTTGAACATGGTGTTCGTTATGGACAATCTGTGACAAGCACAGAACACCACTTGGGTTCGGATCGGGTTCAATTTCCAGACCTTAATCCCATTGAGAACTTGCGGTCAATCCTCAAAAGGCGGGTGGACAAACAAAAACCCACTAATTCTGACAAATGGGCTGCCATCAGTCAGGATTTAGCCCAGAGGTTGACTGACAGCATGCCAGGGCGAATTGCAGAGGTCTTGAAAAAGAAGGGCCAACACTGCAAATATTGACTCTTTGCATAAACTTAATGTAATTGTCAATAAAAGCCTTTGAAACTTATGAAATACTTGTAATTATACTTCAGTATACCATAGAAACAGCTGACAAAAAGATCTAGAAATACTGAAGCAGCAAACTTTGTGAAAACTAATGCTTGTGTCACTCTCAAAACTTTTGGCCACAACTGTACTTTGTTCTTTTCTTAAACAACTTTCAACAATTAATTTTGCTTGTTTTCTTGCATGCTCTTTGTTCCTGTATTGTTCCAGTTTAATAAGTCTTTTTTATCAGTTCTAGAACATTTTTGTTGCTCTTCATGTGATAAGTTAATTTAGGCAGGTGCTCATGTCTGTCGACTTAGGAAACGGTAATTAATAATGGTAAGTATTCTGTTTAACTACATTTGTCTGCTTAGTATTAGGCTTTGCAAAATATTTGAAAACATATGTGAAGTTCTTCCTTGACCTCATTGTTGATGCCAAAACCTTGATTATCAATTGGAACACTTTGCTCATTTAACAGCAATTCTCTCTTTTCATTTTCTGTTGTTCACTTTTGTGAAGTGGTGAGAGTTATAGGATTTTGTGTAAACTAACAATCATATAATAATGTAGGTTTCTAACAGCTTGAACTAATCTTTTTGCTTTAAAATGGGACAGAAAGGGAGACATGAGTCTCTGAACCTCCTTGGTGTACATGTGTGTTCAGGTTCAGTATAAACATAGCTATAGATTCCCTTTCACTTCAAGACTAAACAGCTGAAAAAAAATCACGTTATATGGCTGAAGGATGGATATGGTGAAAACCTGAAACAAATGGTAGAAACAATCCTTATAAATCTAAAACCTATAAAATTTACAGTTTTCTAAAATCTTCGTATGCATAAAATTAGAACATGCAAAAAAAAATAAAAAATCAAACAACAGAACAGAACAAACTTCTGATAATTTATTTTTAATAAAAATTACTATTTAAATGTAGACCCAAATTCAAATGGGTAGGAAAACACACTTTTGGAGATTTGAGATAGCAAGGAGGTAGTTAGGTACTAGATATTAAGTCACATATATTAAAGTAAATCCAAACAGGTATCAGAATTTTCTCTCACCCCTCCATAAGCACCAGCACTGTCCAAATCTGACTGTTAAACAAGAAAATGCAAAGTTAAGATCCAGCAGTATTCTCAATGTTCAGCTGACCTTCCTTCAAAAATGAATAGCTCACTTACAGTATTTTGCAAACATATACCTACTTACATTACAAAATTAATTCTTAGATTTTTATAAACGTTGAACTGGTAAATAATATTTTAATCACTGGCTTAGTTGAAGATGCCTCCTCTATGCCTGTTAAACATGGGTATAGAGTAAATATTTGGAGCACTACTGCTTATAATCGTGTTAACAGTGTGTGCCCTGGAGTTATCACATGTTAAAATACGGCTGCACTTTACACAGTGGAGTGTATGAGGCATACCATTTTGTTTTCCATTACTTGCAGGTATATTGTCTTTCACATGAATGTTTTAGACCATCGTTTCTTAAACTGAGTTGTGTGTAGCCCTAGGGTTCTAATAAAACTTTCAGGAGTTCTATGAGTCACAATGCCTTATATCTTGAATTTGATACAATACTGATTACATCTCTTACTGCACTAATCTGAACTCACCCAAACCAGAAAGCAGAGGTTCTCCTGTCTGTTCCATTTGTTACTAAGTGTCTCTGCTGTTTGATGCATGTGGTGTTGCAGTCATCATTGTGTATCTACAATCAGGTTCGTAAAGATTTGGAAAGGGAAATAATTTTCATAATGTTGGCTCTGTAAACCACCACAATGGACATGAAACAAAGCAATCAAGATGTGATTGAAGTATAGACTTTCAGCTTAAATGCTTATGTGAAAGTTGATCTTTGACTGTCACTACAATGAAGACAATATAACAAAACAGGCTAAATATGACACCTGCTGTACATTAAGGTTATCTTTAACAACCTTACACCAAATACTGATGATTTGTGTCATAGAATGCAAGCATATCCTTCTCATTTACATTATGTCTTCATACCTACAGTGGTGTGAAAAACTATTTGCCCCCTTCCTGATTTCTTATTCTTTTGCATGTTTGTCACACAAAATGTTTCTGATCATCAAACACATTTAACCATTAGTCAAATATAACACAAGTAAACACAAAATGCAATTTGTAAATGGTGGTTTTTATTATTTAGGGAGAAAAAAAAATCCAAACCTACATGGCCCTGTGTGAAAAAGTAATTGCCCCCTGAACCTAATAACTGGTTGGGCCACCCTTAGCAGCAATAACTGCAATCAAGCGTTTGCGATAACTTGCAATGAGTCTATTACAGCGCTCTGGAGGAATTTTGGCCCACTCATCTTTGCAAAATTGTTGTAATTCAGCTTTATTTGAGGGTTTTCTAGCATGAACCGCCTTTTTAAGGTCATGCCATAGCATCTCAATTGGATTCAGGTCAGGACTTTGACTAGGCCACTCCAAAGTCTTCATTTTGTTTTTCTTCAGCCATTCAGAGGTGGATTTGCTGGTGTGTTTTGGGTCATTGTCCTGTTGCAGCACCCAAGATCGCTTCAGCTTGAGTTGACGAACAGATGGCCAGACATTCTCCTTCAGGATTTTTTGGTAGACAGTAGAATTCATGGTTCCATCTATCACAGCAAGCCTTCCAGGTCCTGAAGCAGCAAAACAACCCCAGACCATCACACTACCACCACCATATTTTACTGTTGGTATGATGTTCTTTTTCTGAAATGCTGTGTTCCTTTTACGCCAGATGTAACAGGACATTTGCCTTCCAAAAAGTTCAACTTTTGACTCATCAGTCCACAAGGTATTTTCCCAAAACTCTTGGCAATCATTGAGATGTTTCTTAGCAAAATTGAGATGAGCCCTAATGTTCTTTTTGCTTAACAGTGGTTTGCGTCTTGGAAATCTGCCATGCAGGCCGTTTTTGCCCAGTCTCTTTCTTATGGTGGAGTCGTGAACACTGACCTTAATTGAGGCAAGTGAGGCCTGCAGTTCTTTAGACGTTGTCCTGGGGTCTTTTGTGACCTCTCGGATGAGTCGTCTCTGCGCTCTTGGGGTAATTTTGGTCGGCCGGCCACTCCTGGGAAGGTTCACCACTGTTCCATGTTTTTGCCATTTGTGGATAATGGCTCTCACTGTGGTTCGCTGGAGTCCCAAAGCTTTAGAAATGGCTTTATAACCTTTACCAGACTGATAGATCTCAATTACTTCTGTTCTCATTTGTTCCTGAATTTCTTTGGATCATGGCATGATGTCTAGCTTTTGAGGTGCTTTTGGTCTACTTCTCTGTGTCAGGCAGCTCCTATTTAAGTGATTTCTTGATTGAAACAGGTGTGGCAGTAATCAGGCCTGGGGGTGGCTACGGAAATTGAACTCAGGTGTGATACACCACAGTTAGGTTATTTTTTAACAAGGGGGCAATTACTTTTTCACACAGGGCCATGTAGGTTTGGATTTTTTTTCTCCCTAAATAATAAAAACCATCATTTAAAAACTGCATTTTGTGTTTACTTGTGTTATATTTGACTAATGGTTAAATGTGTTTGATGATCAGAAACATTTTGTGTGACAAACATGCAAAAGAATAAGAAATCAGGAAGGGGGCAAATAGTTTTTCACACCACTGTAAATATATACTGCATATTAATTTATTTACAAATACTTTAATTAAAATATTTTTCACTTAACTGAATTACTTAGCAATTTCCTTCTTCACATTTTTTTAAATAAATCTCTAGTCCCAAAACTATTTAAGAAACACTGCCTAAAATAATACTAGAAAGTCATCAGTATTCACACATCAGAGGTACACAAATAAGAAATTTAATTTGTGAAGCTAATCCCTGAATATTATCTAATATTATGTGAAGAAATTTATTTGTCTGCCCTGCAAGGTGAAAAGACAGGTTCCATCATGGGGAGCAGAAATGTGTACTGTTGGTCTGGTAAGAGGACCAGTCAATGCACGTTTCTTGAGGGGAATACATAAAAATAAGAGACGGTCATAACCCAATTGATCTGGTCTACCTAATGAAATTCTTTTTCTAGCATAGATTAATTTTTTTTTATTGGTTTACTGCTAAAAAGTATTATTGTCGAAATGTTTAATTTAAATGAAAAACATGCCCAATCACAACATGTTCACATCTGTACATGCAAAAGGAAATGGGAAATGTGATTGTCTGTTGGTATTAAGTGTCAGGTGATGTCTTTGTGTGTGGACTTATATGTGAATAGAGTGAAGTCAGTAAGTAAAGAAGAAGCTGCATCATTTGAAGAGAAGTGAACACCTGCTGTTGAAACAATTTGAGTGATATAGCTTTAACAAGTGTTACAACATGGCTCATACTTCATCGAAAATACAGTCTCATAGGTAAAACTCAAGACACTATTTTCTCAGAAAGTGATGGGCAGCTCATAGGGTCAAGCACTGACTGAAGACTCAGTGTACCTCTAAGTATGTAAATAAATATTCATAGAAACATGTAATGGCTTCTATCGTTTTAAAAGTCTCT
This sequence comes from Erpetoichthys calabaricus, assembly GCF_900747795.2. Lineage (NCBI taxonomy): Eukaryota > Metazoa > Chordata > Cladistia > Polypteriformes > Polypteridae > Erpetoichthys > Erpetoichthys calabaricus. Next base: position 151,855,259 of record NC_041401.2, on the reverse strand, counting down.
TGTCTTGTGTTAAGAAATTAGGTTAGGTGTATCATACTGTAAAAGTCAGAAGCAAAGAAAGGCTGCCCTGGTTGCTTCAAACTGCAATGTAAGCATGGGTCTGCAAAACAGTTATTTATTTTTCGTAACACAGTACTGTCGTTAGAATTTGTATACACATGGGGGAAGATTTAAGTAACTATAAATGTTTCAGGATGTGATATCATCCTAAAGAAGCACAGAATTAATCTAACAAAAATGTTTACTGAATAAGACTAACTACCACAAGTTGCTAGAGTGTAATGGAAGCAGTATCAAGATGGATAAAATTTAAAGCTTCACAAAAAACAAATATATTTAAATGGAATTTATAAACTCAAATTAAACCTTTAAAATTGTAATGATTATGATGTACAAAACGCCCTCTTTTACTGAGGGCTCCTAAGACTGCTGAGCCAAGACAAAATTTAATGTTTTGCATTTGGGCTCTGAAACATAAGCTTTAAAATTCAAAAAAGCAAATTTATCACCAAAAACGGTAATCAAATGAAAGAAACGATACAAAACAAATGCTGTTAAAAAAAAAAAAGCCCAACTATATTTATGACATAAATATACAACTCATTATTATTGACCATACAGAAACAAAGCAGCAAACACAATGAAATGAAAAGAAAAATGTTCCTGGATTTATTATTTTATCCTTTCAACTCTATATTCTTCTCTGAACTCTGTTATCCAGTTCTTGGCTCAGGAAAATTAAACTATCCTAGCAGTTTAGCGTAGGAAGCATCCCAGAGCAGGACACTAGCCCATCAAAAACCCATTCTCAGTCATATGGGGTAAATATAAACGCCAACCATCCTGCAAGTTTTTATGATGAAACCTGCACAAATACAGGACAAATGTGAAAATCCTACACAGATAGTGATAAAGTTGTGATATAAACCAAGAACAATGTAAGTCATTTTTCACTTTAATTTTAAAATAAGCAAAAATATCTCCTAATGCTCATCTTTGGTAATAAACCAGACTTTCATTTCCCTAGAAGTAGTCATTAAGTCTACATAGGGAATTGCAGATGTGAGTTATTAATCTACATCATGTTCTGGATCTGTTGCTGTGTCTACTCCTAAAAGTGCCATGACCATTAGACTTTTAATCAAATGCATTCTCCATGACCATTAGACTTTTAATCAAATGCATTCTCCATGACCATTAGACTTTTAATCAAATGCATTCTCTCTCTGTAGTATACCAATCCATTGGTTAATCTCACAGTCTTTCACTAATGAACAAAATTATGTGGTATGGTACCCAAATACCTTCACTTAAACTACTATTCCTCTCTCAGTCACAGAAATACAGCTAGTCTTTGTTAGATTTTAAGGTGTCAATTCTTACAGTGACCATGTCACCCTGGATTATAAGCAGTTGGAAGACTAAAATCCGGTTAGCTCAAGAAGATCACAACATCATCTATGAACTGCAGAGATGAACTCCCCTGAACAATAAAGTGGTTACTCGTAAAGACTCACAGTACATGCAAGGAAATGATAGACACCCTCATTTAAGCTCATGTCATCTTTAAACAGATCTGACTTAATATCAGGAGGAGGGAAAAACTCTTCTTCTGCAAATTCTGCAACTTAATAGCACACAATAGTAGCTTCTCCATGCCCATAAAACACATGTAAATAGGAGTGGTAAACGTCACAAACACCAAAAAAATCCTTGTAGGACCACAGCTTTCTGTAATTATTTGACTCATGAATTAAGGTTTGACTACAAGCAAAAGTTTAAATTCCAGCACCCCAGATATGTCAAACGATAATTATCAGATTCACAAAATTTTTGAGACTTTAAGAAATTAGGCTTTCCTGTTAAAAAATTGATAGTCTAAGATAAAAGTAAAACAGCTGCTACTGACTGTAGTGAACACGGAAATTCTCCGATACTTTTCAGTCAATTGTGCAAGCCAAATAGCAAAACAAAACACATTTATGAAGACTGGTGAAATTCAGCTTTGACATACAGAGAGTCACAAATTCAAGTAATAATTCAGTTCAGAAACCTTCAAACTGATCTGATATGGGTCATGTAGTTTTATAGGGCAGATACAGAACATGACCTACATTAAAAACATTCTCGTGCACACTAAATCCAATTCAGGGTTGCAGGGGGGTGAAGCCTTCCTTGGTAGCACTTGGCACAATGATGGGGTTCTAGTCCATTGCAAGACTTCGTGCTTTTTTCCCCACTGTGTGCCTATTTTTTTTCTCTGTACCCTAATAAGCTTTCATATGACACTCAGACATTGGGCTATGACTCGCCTTTTCACGGCAACTTTGATATTTGACCACTTCTTTTTTATTATGGACACTGTGCGGCTTTCTGAACTTATACTTTTGAGTTTCTCCATCACAAGATGTCACTTATCAGCTTCTTTTTGTTGTTTATACCACTGCTTAAACCAACAAATACTAAGTTTTTCCTTACCCTCACTTGTTTTTTGCTGAAATTCTTCTATTTTCCCTTTGCTTTTGACATTGTCTTTTCACAGAACACTGAACTTAAGGGGCTATTTATATTTATTTGTATATTCACAGAGGCGTAATTCTGGGTGGGCCGGCAGGCGCGTGCACGTGCATTATATTTCACGCTGACTGGGATTTATACAGTAGAACGTGGAAGTTGGCATATAGACAGATTTACACATTTGGATTTTTTTGTCTATATGCACATTTCTGTTTTCGTCCGTACACCATGTTTAGTGTGAAATCTACGCACAGCGTTATGCATGAGGCCCTAGGGCTACGACTCGCGTATTCACGGCGACTTAAATATCTGACTTCTTTTTTATTTCGGGCACTGTGCGACTTTGTGAACTTGAGCTTTCGAGTTTCTCTGACACTCTATGTCACTCGATCAACTTCCTTTTGTTGTGATGAGCTTAAGGGCTATTTATATTGATTTGCATATTCAAAGCAGTGTAATTCTCGGAGGAGACGGGGCGGGACAGGATGCTGACCGGGATTTATGTAGCGGAAGAACGTGGAAGTTGGCTTTCACACAGATTTATGCATCTGGATTTTTTTATGTGTACGAACATTTCCGCTTTTGTGCTTACGCCATGTTATAGTGTGAGTTCTATGCACGGCGTTATACATGAGGCCCCTGGTCATTTTGTTTTCTTTTTCTCATTCTGTAGTGATACATAAAACATGCAACAACAAACAAACAAGTCTGTCTTCTGTTTTTTCAGGTCTAATACACCTGTGCTCATTACTCCTTGTTACTTCATTATACGGAGTACTTCCATGTAAATGTTCATTGTTTGTCAGTTCTTACGCACATACAGCTCACTCCTACAACCTAAGACGAAATGAAACCTTGACTTTGTCGGGGTAAGTAGTAGACTGGTTGGAGTTATCTTGGAACACTACACAGCAGCCAGTCATGTAAATGACTGATGTAAGTGACTGAGAAAAACTAGACAAGCAAAATGAAGTGCACACTTGGGATGTTTGATAGAAATCATATATGGCTAAAAATACCTTTAAAAAATTAGTTAATTTTATATTTAAATAAGGTTGACAATTCTGCTACTCTCTGCCTTGCTTCAGGATGTTATTCACTTTTCAGCATCAGCAACATTTGATTATTTTTAACTAGAATCCAGTCTTCTGCAATTTCTGGCTATAGACAGTACATTCTTCTTCCAATAAATTCAATATTCAACATCATTTGTCATCTATTCTTTATACATGTCTGAACCACCTCAGTCTATTCACTCTGACTTCATCAATTATGCACATTACTTCTGCTTTCTTTCTATTAAGTTCACTTTTGTCTTTGTACCTTAGCCTACTAGTCAAATCCAGCTCAAGAATATTTTGAAAATAAACAAAAATATATATGATTCTGTATTTTAGTTAACAGGGAGCACTTCATCTCATCATTTGTTAATTTAAATATTTGTATCATATGTTATCATAACTTTAACACAGAGCTACTAACCCTTAGACTGCCTCGGCTACCCACAGACATTCGTTCTTCATCATCAGAAGCCTGTGAAAGAAATAAAAGTATGCAAGAAAAAAGCACAGTGGGAAGATAGTTAGTGCATTAGATGAAACCTTGGATTGTTTTATAATAGATAATTCCTTGCATTATACATATTTTATTCAAATATGTGATGCCTCAGATATTACAATACTGATAGGGTTAGCCTTGTTCCATTTCAGATTCAAATCAAAGCAACATTACTTAGCATTTCATTTTTTCAGGTTGACATATATTGGTACTGTAAATGAGCAAAGAAGTATGCCAATAAAGTTAGTTTAATTGCTCCAGTGGTGTAATATAAAGACATGCTTAGATGATAGGTCTAGTAACTTGTACGTTATGGGTGGCATTCTTCATAGAGGATATAATGCTTGTATGTGGGTTTCTAAAAATACCTCCTCTTATTATTGTTGCCTGTGTTTTTGTTCTAAAAAGTCCTTGTCACTCACCAGTTGGACTAATAAAATCCATACTGGCTGAAAGAAATTAAAAATATGGTTTTATGACTTTTCTTGTTTAAACCTTATCTCCCCAGTGTTGACAGATAAGCTCTACTGCACTAAACTTCCTTAAAGAACAAGCAGGTTGTGGAAGAGCCCTATGCTCTTGTTCAGCTCTTACACTTAAAGGTGTGGGTGTTACACTCTGAATATTTAAGCTTAACTTTGAAATGAATATGTGTAGCCCTCTTAGCCCTAATCTCAAAACCTATCTGTTTAAACGGAATGACAATGACTAGTAGTACTCAACAGGATGGTGGTGACTTCAAAGAATTTTAATCTGCCACTAGCAAAAAGCTCAAGAGAAAAAAGTTGGGGAATAATAATATTGTATAGGAATCAAGTGTCAGCTAGCCTTGTCCCAACTCTTATACTCCACAACACATTCAAATTTCTACACAAGTCATTAGCAAAATAAATGACTCATGGAGTAAAGACGAGTTCACATTGTTAGTTTTGATGAAATGATTAGCCAAAAGCCCTTTTAGGTTTTGCATGTGTTAACACAGCACAATAAATTAGCTTTAATAATGTGCTTGCAGTTTTTTTAGGGGTATGGTAAGAATTACTCCTTAATTTAGGTGCAACATTTTTTCATTCTTTCATTACTGAATTACATGAAGAAAATTTGAATTTGTTTGAAGAATTACATAATTGAAATATATATTTTTAAACTTAGAATCTAAAATAAGCCATTGTTTAGCTTCCAGTCTTTAGATCTTTTGTTGATGGCAATTTGACAAGGCAATGTTATTACTGCCTTCAGTTAATTAAGTCCACAAAAACCTATGTGGATTTGATAGCAATTGTTGTTTACTGGTTATTCAAGCCTTATGTTTGCCCCTTGAATAATTAAGGGATAATAATATGTAATCCATAAACCTATGCAAAATAAAATTACTTTTTATTTAAAACATAGAGAATGTGTTCAAGGTCTGAAATCAAGACAAGTATGACCTATCTTTATTTTTAGTAAGCTCTTGTAAATAACATTATGTGAAAAGCATAATTTATTAAAATTAACAAAAAAAATCTAATACCTTGGTTGCACACCATTTAACTAACATTTCAAGCTGCTTTGACTAGAGTAATAAGTTTGCACAGATTTTCACTACATAGCACACCTGAATTTTGCAATTTTATCTTGACAGTTTTTACAGAATTGTTCAAGCTTAGTCAAGCAACCACATAATCTCCTGTACATTGAGAAGAAGCTCTATGACATGAAGCTACCACCACCATGTTTTACAGGGGGTGTGGTGTTTCTTGGGAGTTGAGCTATGTTGGTCTGTTCCAAAAATATCTTACAGAATAAAAGTAAAAAAAATTCTACTGTGAACTTGCTAGACCATAAGACATTTTCAGATATATTTTTTAGCAGACTGGAGGCACCTTCTTGCAAAATATCTCTGTGATTGGATTTTTTTTTTTGTGAGAAATTGCTTCCAGTGGAGAATATGCAAAATAGTTATGACACACAGACTCATGATTACTTCCACAAAGTTGCTTCAACAGAGTTTTCTGCTTGTCTGGGAATCTTGAGGCTTACAACCTCCAGTATCCACATCTTAATGATGCTTTTACACAGAATTCTATTATATATTCAATACCTTTGAAATTCATTTCTGTCCCTCTCCTGATCTGTACCTTTACACTATGTGATCCATAGATGTTTAATTAGTGCCATGTTTAACACTAGAATTACCAGAGTCTACAAAAAAACTCGTAGATCCGGCCCACCTTAAAACCATTCGCATCTCTCTGCCAGCTTCCTTTGTCCTCTAAATGTACCGATAAAAACAAGCTGCAAGCAGCCGACTATTCCATCCCCCCACTGAACGTGCACAAGCATCTCCCAGCTCATGCCTTGATTGATTATCTGGGAGTGAAGTGGAGTTTTAGAGTGGAAATAATAGATCATTATTTGGAACACACACATTTCATGTATGTTCTGTTTCTACAGTAATCTGTGTAAGCACACTGTTATAACAGAAACTTCTTCATATTTTAGTAATGAATGTTACAAAATGTAAGCATAAACTATAGAATAAGATTTGCTGTCTCAGAGCGCAGCAGGCTTACTGTCCCTCGGAGACCTGAGTTCGATTCCCCGTTGAGGAGAAAGTTTTTTTTTTTCTTTTTAACCTCAAACGGTCATAAAATGTATACATTGGTATGCACTGTCAGTTAATGAGATCATTATATTTTCATGTGGAATGCTCCTTTTAAAATATTTTTTAACAATTGAGACTGCAATTAACATGAACAAGTGTCCTTATAAGTGTTATTTTTAAAATCCATAACACACAGACAGACAGAGCACTGCGTAATAGAGAGACAGACAGGCAGAAAAGTCACTAGATATATAAATAAACAGGGAAGGCACATGTACTGAAAGAAAAAAAAGATCAACATGTGCGTTGATCCTGCTGCACTGAATAAGCTCACACGCTCTAACATTCCCCGCCCTCCTGATCTGACTCTAAGTAACAGCGCAAGTACAGACGCAAACCAAGTGTATGTGTTTACTGTATAATATTAACAAAAAGAGCAGCTTACTACTGAAAACGGCAAATATAGGAGTGAGTGGGGGGTCTAACCAGGGACTCTTGATCACATCTGGTTTGCGTCTGTACTTGCGCTGTTACTTAGATTCAGATTGATTATGGGGGGATGTTAGAGCATATGAGCTTATTCAGTGCTGCAGGATCAACACACATGTTGATCTGTTTTTTCTTTCAGTTATAGCACCAGCATGAATCCACACCTGATCTGACGCTGTTCGTTTTCAAATAATATTGCATTAGTGTGATGATGTTTTCACATATATTGTCACTTTCTTTCAGGTGTGTAATAGAAACCACAGCATAGAGAGAAGCGTGTACATTGTAACAGGTACACACGTTGTAAATGTAGGTTAGACGATCCTTGTGAGTGTGTGAACAGTTAACATTTGAATCTGATGATTGCATATAGCGCTGAAGTTACTGCTCTGTACTATTTCCCATTGGGATTAATAAAGTATCTAATGTACACACGTTGTAAATGTAGGTTAGACGATCCTTGTGAGTGTGTGAACAGTTAACATTTGAATCTGATGATTGCATATAGCGCTGAACTTACTGCTCTGTACTATTTCCCATTGGGATTAATAAAGTATCTACCTATCTATCCTATCCTCTGCATGTCCTGGAGTACAAAAGAAACAGCATACAGCAACATGTGGGGACTGGCAAGATCGGGGAAAATAAACATGCAGTCACTGATTACAAACCGCAAGATGTTATGCGAATGAATATGAATAATATGAATAATGTTGCATCCGTGCCACATAGTTTTCCGAAATGTACTATACAGGTCATAAAATGAATAATTCCAAATATCATATATACCTACGTTTGTGTTTTTTTTTTTTTTTTTTGACATCATACACCATAAGGTGCACACTAATTCAGCATGAGCAGGAACACTCAATAAAACTGAATAAAAAAATCAAGTGGCGGTGAGATACGAAGAAGGCAGATTCGCCAGCGTTTGTGGGTCAGCTTTAATCCCTCCAGATGAGAGAATGTCCAGTTCCATTGTCTCAAAACACCACTCACATCTCCAGTTATTCTGTTTTAAGTAAAAAATAACAGCGTCAGATCCCTGGGTGGGGGTGGGGTGGTAGTATGTATCCTGATCGTGATTTAGAGAGAATAAAAGTAAAAAAAAAAACGTTAACTCTTACAAGTCCTATAAATGCACACCGTGTGTTACAGACGCAAACCAAATGTATGTGTGTACTGTATAATATTAACAAAAAGAGCAGCTCGCTACTGAAAACAGCAAATAGAGGAGGCAGTTGGGATCGAACCAGGGACTCTTGATTACAAGTCAGCAAATCTTACCGTTATGCCACTGAAGCTGTTGTCTCTTCCTTGAACCTTTTCACAGATTACTATAGAAACGGAACACACATGAAATGCGTGTGTTCCAAATAGCAATCTATTATTTCCACAATCACAATAACTAACTGATGTCAGACATAGTCAAAAGTACTTTTGAAAACAATATGGAATAGGAATGTTTAAATCTGGGCATGATTAAAAAAAGGTATGAACATTAAGGCAACCAAGGCGGTGAAATTTGATTTTTTTACTTCACAAAAATTACACAATTGTCTTTTGCTTAAATGTTGTTGGTTATAAGATCTTTTTACAATTGAAAATAGTCTAAAATGATTTTTCATGTTGTCAGCCTTTACATCAACAAATGATGAAATTTCAGTAAGAGTGTGTAGTCTTCTAACATCCACTGTAGCTAAGAATAAAAACGATATAGTTGAACAAAAGAGCATATGCTTTATCAAATCTGTATAAGCATGAGTTAACTAAAACCAAGTCTTACCTAATGTCATTTACATAACTACTTAAGTACAATAGCAGTATCAATTTACAAAAATATTCATCAGGTATATACAGTATATGCATGTGTGTTTGTGTACATAAATATTATAAGTATGAGGTATACTGTGTGGTGTTAAGCGTTTAATTGCATGGTGTTTTTTGATTCCTTAGATGTTATTTAACGCTAAAGTGTGTGGTTTAGTCATTTCACTTAAAGAAAGCACATCAGAAATGGAGCTGCATTCTACAAATGCTGCTATATTAAGAAAAAAACAATCACAACGGCTACATATCATTAGTATTATCATCACTTGGGAGTTGGCAGGAATTGCTGTTTTTATTCAATAATGGTGTAAAAACAAAAACAATTAACAGCATGTCATATTTTCTGTGTCTCTGGGCTGTTGCTATAGTTTCAAATATTCTACTTCAGTACTCAACAATCTTCAGAAAGACATCACAACTATACAAAATAGTAATTAACTGTTTGATGTCAGCAAGAAATGAGTTTGCACTAATGCAACATTTGATAGAATGTCTCTAAACTAATAGAAATATCTATTGGAAACTGAAGGTCTGGACCAAGGTGCATTCAAAAATTCTTACAGCCAAAATATGATACTGTATAAGGCTTTAGTAAACAGAGATAAAGAAAAGGTAACACACTCTTCACACAAAATAGCTTCAGCTACAAACCGAGGTGTTTCTTCTTGCACGGCGGGAGTACTTTTCACTGTCCTCCTAAGTTTATAAAGAAAGAAAGGTAGAGAGAAAGGAAAGCACAATAGTTGAGTGATCTAGAAAGACTAAATGAATTAATGACTTATACTTCTTTCTATTCTGAAACTAATAACTAAAAAACTTTGAATAAATATTGTCAAACTAAAATAACTAAAGAGTTGGACAACTCAGCCTAGTACCGTATTTTTCGCACCATAAGACGCACTTTTTTTTCCCCAAAAGAAGGTTGGAAATGTCTGTGCGTCTTATGGAGCGAATATTGCGTCACAGACCATGATGTGTATTACCTGACAAAAGTAGACATCCAGGGGTAGAGGGCGACAAAACTCACTGTTACGTTACAGGCATTCCCTCTGTGCTTGGAGGAATGTTAGACTCATTGACTCGGCATCTAATCCTTGCGTGTGCGTGAGTTGCGAAATGTAAACAAAAGCAAGATGGCATCTACATCTCATGAGGGAGCGAAGCGAGTGCAGAAAAAAAAAAAGCAGAGATTGTTTTGCGCATTATCACTGAGTCGGACTCTGGACTCCACAGATTACCAGCCGCTGGACTACTTCAGGCTGTTCTTTCCTGAAGCTGCCTTTCAGCTACTGTCAAAAGAGACAAACAGGTATGCAGAGCAATTTTTTGAATCGAGGGCTGTGCTTGCACAGCATTCTCATTTTTCAAACTGGAAACCCACAACAAAACATGAGATGAAGGGCTTTGTGGCATTACAAATATAGATGGGACTAGACTGGCAATATAAGTTCAGGGAGCATTGGTCCAAACGTGCTTTGTCCCCTGGTGGCTTTGGACAGGTTATGTCGCATGATGATAGGTACGTGATGCTGCAAAGTGATTGTGAGCAACTGAGCTTAATAAATTCTGACACTAGCGATGAGGAGTTCTTGGGGTTTCCATAAAACTAGAAGAGTGCTTGAAACTTAAAGTCTCTCCTTATTTGTTAATGACAGTGATGATGTTTCTTAATACCGCTGTTGAATTTACATGGTTGAAATATTATTCTGCTATATTTTATTAAACATATTAGTGCACCATTTGGTTCAGAATATTTTTTTTCTTGTTTTCATCCTCTAAACCTAGGTGCGTCTAATGGTCAGGTGCGTCTTATGGTGCAAAAAATACGGTATATTACACAGCATGATGACTGAATCTGCTAAGTGTTTGAAAAAACAAAAGACCCAACATTGGATTGATCTAGTATTCACTTTTTTTGTCTGGTATTACAGACAAAATAGAATACAAATATACTAAACATAACAGTAATTTAATAGGCTGTTAATAAGAAAGATGTTCCTTAAGTATACTTTATAATTATTTAATACATTGAAATGTGAGTTATACAGGAAAATGAAAATGTAAATTATTTTTCCAAACATCTCAATACTGGCACAGACTTTGCCAAGACAATAAACTACACACTGCACACAGGAGCAAGAACCAACAAGTGTATATACAGTACCATCCACTGCTCAATATCTCCCCATTTGTTGTCCAAGCCATAATATTTCTAAAAGGTAGAGACCATGAAAGAAAAAGAGAGAAATAGGTGAAGTTATCTGACATATGTCAAACATATCTAACAGAAGGGTAAAGTTCATCATGTGCAGTCTCTCTTAAAGATTAAGTGAAAACATAATAGCAAACATACAAATTCACTGTGATCCAACTGTTATTTCATGCAGTGAATTTAATCACAGAGTTAAGAAATATAGCTTCTGGCTATTTTCTGGCAAGCTTTAAGATGGGCATAAATAATAGAACACAGAATGTTTAAAGCAAAAAAGATAAAAGAAATGAGGAAAAGCCTACCTTCTGAACCTGATAGATCTAAAGGCAGCAAAGAGAAGACAGAAGAAAAAAATGCATTGGTTAGAAACACTGCAGGAAATTTAGTATTTATATACACAGAGAAAAGAAAAACAACAAGCACTTCTTCTAAATTTAATTATTCATGACACATATACATACAATACGTACATACATATGTCCCTGCTGCACTGAATTAGCTCAGGCGCTCTAACATCACCCCTCCCCCGATCTTACTTAGAGAGTCAGGGACAACGCACATGTTGTTCTTTTTTTCTTTCAGTACACGTGGCTTCCCTGTTTATTTATATATCTAGTGACTTCTCTGCCTGTCTGTCTCTCTATTACGCAGTGCTCTGTCTGTCTGTGTGTTTTGGATCTTAAAAATAAGTTAAAGGACAGTTGTTCCTGTTAATTGCAGTCTCAATTGTTAAAAAATATTTTAAAAGGAGCATCCCACATGAAAATATAACGATCTCAGTAACTGACAGTGCATACCAATGTATAAATTTTATGTCCGTTTGAGGTTTAAAAGAAAAGAAAAAAAAGCAACACTTAATCCCCAGCGGGGAATCGAACTCAGGTCTGTGAGGCAAGGAAAAGCTGCTCTGCATTAAGAGGCAAATCTTAGCGCGCTACGCCACAGAAGCTGTTGAATCATTCTTGAAGCTTTTGTGAAAGTGTTTATTTGATCTTTGGAACTCGGGCTTTACATATTCTATAGTTTATGCCTACTACATTTTGTAACATTTATTACTAAAATATGAAAAAGTTTCTGTTTTAACAATGTGTTTACACAAATTATTTTAGAAACGGAACACGCATTTCATGCGTGTCTTCCAAATAACGATCTATCATTTCCACTGTAAAACTCCACTTCACTCCCAGGTAAACAATCAAGGCGTGAGCTGGGAAAAGTTCGCTCACGTTCTAAGTCGGTGGGGGGATGGAATAGCCGGCTGCTGGCAGCTTGTCTTTTATCAGCACATTTAGAGGACAAAGGATGCTGGCGGAGAGGTGTGAACGGATTTAAGAAGCAATTTAAGGTGGGCCGGATATACGAGTTTTTTCGTAAACTCTGGTAATTCTAGTGTTAAGCAGATGGCGCTATGTTTCCTAAAGGGTCAGGGATGACCCACGACCATTGGTCTGCCAATTAGCTGTAGCCCCAGAAGCAGTTAAGGGGTATACTTTAAAAAAAGGCTCCTATTCTCAACTATTGAAGTTAATATTATTGCTAGTCAAACCATACCATAAATTAAGGGAAGAGAGGCAGGGAGGCATTACAAGTGCTTTTGTTTTGCATACTGGACACTAAATAATTTAGGACTACTCAAAGCCATTAGTGAACAAAATATAAACAGAAATTTTCATTTATTAATTATTTTTCAGTAAAACATGCATGAAATGATTACACTTCTATTCACTGAGACATCACTATTCATTACAAAATAAATGATTCCTTTTTACATTCTGGTACAACTAAATAGTACAAAAAAGTTGGCAAGAAAAAAACAATTGTAAAATTTGTTTGCTTTAATACAACAATATTACAAAGTGTATTTCTATTTTCAAATTGTGATGGGTGGGTTACAGTCTTGCACAAAAGGGAAGGAGGTGAGTTCAGGTTTCTAAAAAAGTCAGCTTTATTGTTGTCAAGACAGGAACAATCAAAAGCATTTTCAAATTGGAGCTGTCACTTCAGGACTCAAAATGCACAGCAAGCAAGCAGTGACACCAACTTCATCTTGCATTAGCTCCTTTCCTCAGATTAAAAGAGCAGATAGCCTTTGTCAGAGAGAAGATAGAAAGTGAGCACAAAGCCAGGTCAGTGGCCAGTTTTATATGTTCCCCACATCAGTCTTCAGGTGACAGACGTGTTACAGCCTGCGAACTTGCAGTTGCACCGGCGGCGAACAACCAATCCCAGCCTGTGTTAATGGAGTTTTGCCACACAGTACAGTTGGGGGATTGTCAGAGTCTCAAAAATCTCAAAATATATACTGTTAAAAAGCGTTACACTGCAAGTTTTTCCCTGCCACTTTTATACATAAAGATTGGGGGAATAAATTAAGTACAAATATTTAAATACTTGCACAAAATCACAAAATATCAGCAAACAAGAAAAACAAAATATTTAAATGTCATCCTATATAAATTAAACAAACAGATTTAAAATTAATATTTCACAGACTAATCTATGGATCTTCAACACATTCAGTATTCCAAAGCAAGCAAAGAAAATAATTTATTAAAAATCCAATGATAAAAAATCTTAAATATCCATATCTGTTTGAAAGGAGAAAACAAAATCATGACCTTCATTTTTACTTCTTATCCAATAATAATTTTCCTTCGTGTGATGCTGTAATAATAAGCCTCGAAAAAGTAGCTGGTGTCCTGGAAGGGCAACAGGCACTAGCACTACTGAAGAGTAGAGAGAGAGAGAAAGAAAGAGTTGCATTCTACCTGGAAATGTAATTTTCAACCAGGACACTAGGCAGCAAGTGGGATCATCAAAAGATGTAACAGAGGAGGACAGTTATTAATAGCCAGTCTTTTAGGTGGCAGCACACAGTGCTCAAGAGAGAGGAACAGGTTCAGAGAAAGCTATACCTTTACAAGGTGTAACAAACAAATTATTCTGAGTTCTGCTGGACCTGACCCAAGGAGAGATATGTGTTTGGACAAAGGCTCACTAGGCAGTAACTTAGTATTTCCAGTTTGTTGGTATATGGTGATGGCTACACTGAAGAATGGATGTGCAAATAATCCAAATCCGATTCTGAACTTTGAATTCTCAGATGGACTGCAAGAAAACCTAGCTGGACTACTGCTTTTCAAAAAAACCATACTGAACTTTTTAATTCTAAAAACATAATACGTAATACTATACTTGTTATTTTTTGGAATGTGCAAAATAAATAACGTTATTTATTAGCCTGGAGTAATTAAGATTAGCATGGGCATTAGCTTTGGGAAAAATACTTAATTATACACCCTCTGATGCACAGACTTGGGAAACAACATCAGTGTTGTTTCCTGGTGTTATAAGGTGTTTTAGGTCTTACAACAGACACCCTATGGAAGGCAACCCAACTCTGGTTGATCATGTCTCGTCCTTTGTCCAAGTTGCATTTTGCAGTCCCCATACATCACCCCTTTTCAGCCAGATCCATCTTGATGCCCTCTCTGTAGCCTCCATGCTGCTGTTGATGGCTGTTTCCCCACTGGTATGCACTCGGTCCTCCACCCTTTTCTATAGCAGGCCTCCAGCAGTTCCTGCTTTTTTTCCCCTCTTACTCTCCTGTGCTTTGACCATCCTCTCCTCCCAAGGCACAGTTAGCTTCAGTTTGATTAGTCGTTTTGTAATCTCAGAAACTAGGATGATGCCAGGTCTCAGAGTGGACGTGGCGATATGTACTGGGATTTTGAGCTGCCTCTCTACGTCGATTGTCATCACCCACTCTCAAGCTGTATAGAGTAAGCCAACAAAGTCTTGGTTCTTTCCACGGGCTGAACTCTCCTTGATGAATGAAATCATCCTGGCTGTAGCACTGACATTCCTATTCTTGCTGATCACCTTGGAGATGGTCTTGAGGACTTGGGTCATGCCTCCAGCAGCAATGCCTCTCACATAGTGCCCTAGAGCAATTGCTCAGGATGTGCTTGAGTATTCCTATTTTAAGACATAGGGTATGCCAGAGTTTCTACCTTGCCCCATGGAAACAGATTTGATGGGCTAGGGTGGACATCATACAACCCCTTACAACTTAATCCACTGTGAGTCTCATTTCCAGATGTCCTGCCAGGTGACCTTCCGCTACATTAATTGTTCCCAACTCGTCCATGCACCCTGTTCCAGCATTACCACGGCTCCATTTGTTCTTTCTTCTTTCACGGAAGTGCGCAACTCTTCCTACACTTGCCTCCACCTTTCCTTCTCGCCAGCAGTGTTATATTGGGTTAGTGGTGAGCTTTCAAGCTATGCCTTTCCCTGTGCCACACTCCCAATAAGAGCCTTGTGCTTCAGCTGAGCTTCTCCCAGTTGAACTGCCTCAGCTGCTTTCCACTTCCTCTCTTTCCTTGCAACGATGCCTGCTACTTTACTGATACTTTTTTTTTTTTTTTACTGATACTTTAGCATCCTTAGATCTAGAGTATTGCAGGTGTTCATGTGCCCATGCAACAATGAATTCCTCCCTGATAGAGCTGAATGGGAGCCTAAGCTTATTGCTGTTCCCCCTTACAGCCCTATACTGCTCAAGCTATATGGCACACCCAGCCATCTGCATAGGTAGCGGCTTACCTTATGCTTAAAACCTTCCACAACAGTCATGGGGACTTCAAAAATAAGCAGAGGCCAAAGGATCTTTGAGAGAATTCCATGCTGGTAAACCCAGGCTTTGAACTTTCCAGGGAGCCCTGACTTGTCATTAGTTGTTAGCCATACCTCCAGATCAGCAGGCACATCACTTGGGCCAGGTACTGAGCTAGATCTTGCCCCCCTAACCACTTCCTCCACTTCACTCAGACTTGGCTCCTTCAGGTTAAATTCTGCTTGTAGTGGTAGAGCTACAAGTGCCACACACAGGCCCAATGGTTGGTCCCTCCTGTTGTCGCTGTAAATATGCTTAAGATACTCGTTGATCACAGTTCTCAAGCAGGTCAACATACCCGACTTCTTCTGCCCAAGGAGCTGCTTGGTTAACCCTATCTTTACGCCTCTTTCTGTGATTCCCCACTCTCTGCAGGGTTAGAAGCTCCACAACCCTAATGATTACTCAAAGCTCTGCTAAGATGGTCTTCTCTACCTCTCCTGCCACCTTTGAGTGACTTTAGCTCCTCCCTGAGACAATGGATCCTAAATGCTTGGAGGTTCAGAGAAAAGGTAGCTGGTGTTGGTTTGGCAGGCTCGGTGCCAAATCTTTCTTTTCCAATGCTCACTATGATGGTAGCCATAGTCTTCAGTCCTTGGTCTACATCCCCCCCTTAATAGTCCCTTCTGGCAAGAGGTTGGCTGGTATGACACAGCCATCTGGCGTGGATAGTACTTGATGGCTCTGTGCATTGCAAATAGTTGATGACTCTTGATGGCTCTATGCACTGCTGCTGGATGAAGTTGCCAGTAACATACTGGCAAAAGGTTTAGGTGATACACAGAGGATGTGGTTTCTCTCCGGATCTGACTCCTCCTGTGCCTCACCAGAAATGACTCATGCTCACTGTGTCACCACTTCCACTATTGGGCATCATATCCTGGCCTGGTGTATCCTCAAGTCTCTGATCTTAACACAGGCCTTACCGCATATGCACTGTATACTTGCTGTCATTCCATTGTTCTGTATCATTAGCCTTAGGTCAGTTGGGGTGCTCACTCTCCTCTTTTGTTGGGCACCCAGGGGGTATCTTTTCTAGAAGGTTTCCTTAGCATGATTGGCTTCTTCCTCTTGAAAGTCGTCAGTCAGGCTGCCACTACCCTGTTCGCAACTGTCAGCCAGTCTATTCCTGTTTGTCACTGGTAGTACCAGTACCTTTCAGTTAATCATACATCCTTTGATGCACAGACTTGGACACATCATCAGTAATGGAAACTTGACAGTGGTTTTAAGATTATTGATTATTGGTGTAATCATTGTTGAAGGTCTCTCTCTCCATATAGTTATTTTTGGGATGCATGCTGCATGCAAAAACCATAATACAAGAAGACAAGATTTTCATCATCATTGAGACAATACATCTGCATTCTCATTGAAACTAGCAATATAAAAGGCCTCTGTAGACTGAAGAAGATTTTTAAGCAGCTATATATACATCCAGGCTTGAAGGAACTCATTCTCATCATTATCTGTATCCTTACATAAGTATTTTTCAATAAGGCCTTTTCAAATACATTTCTTACTTTATACTACTATTGATTTCACTGTGTTTTATTAATTTTGCTTTATTGTAATAGCAAATTTAATATTGTTTGGTTGGGCCAAGGCAAAGTGATAAGCCTAATTACTGTGGGTGGCTACTATATTACCCTAGGGGTTAAGAAGCTACAAGAGAAGCCTTTGAAAAGAAACACCATGGTGAACAGGCACCTGCTTTGGTAACTGGCACAGGTGTTGAGTAATGCTAATGTCTGAAGACAACCATTTGGTCTGCATAGATAGATAGATAGATAGATAGATAGATACTTTATTAATCCCAATGGGAAATTCACATATGCCAAGCTAATAAGATTATTTGCTCAAGGCAGCTGTCTACGTGTGGGTAAGCCATACTCATAGGGTTCTATAAAGAAGTTATACTAAAATTTAATTTTCCTACAGCTGTACACATATGGATAATTCATACAAATGTGCCACTACAAATTAGCTACACATAATCCTCAGCTTGCTTAAGGCAGCTGTCCACCCTATAAAGGAGCACTATAAAGCTGATATACTTAGTATATACTATATACTAACTATACATAAGTGAACCAACATAGTGAACATAGGAACTTTCACAATAATACCGCCACACTTTGAAAAACAAGCAAGTTATTGCTCAGATAAAACTGAGCCAGGTATGCAAACAGCAGAGGAAATACACACTGCAGTTCTCTACATTTCTGGGCTTTCAACCAAATACAACATCTATGAAACAGGACTGTGATGCATCTGCTACCAGTTAGACACATAACTAGGTGAGAGACTAATAAGCTGATAAAAAAGATTTTAGAGGCTAAAAGTAAAAATAAAAATGTTAAATGCTAACTGAAGTAATTCATTATTTTGTTCAACTTCACATTTCACTGAATTGATAGATTCCTTCAACATTACATGGGTAACATTGGGGTAGCATCATTTTGTACTAAACATTGCAGATTTAATACTGAAATTTAAATTACTATACATGAAGTATAATATATTATACATGTCTCAAAACAGGTAACACAATCATAATTTTAGTCAAGGGTATTGACCTGTTCAGAAAGGTTAAAATAGGGCAAAAGGGAGAAAGCATTCAAATTTGACAATGTCAAACCAAATTATATTAAGCAGTAAGTAGGTCTACATATTCTGAAACTACTGTGATAAAACATTTTTAGGACAAGTTTCATGAACCATGAAATATTTAGAAATTCATTAATTTGAAGAATTAGCCTATGTTATTCTCATGTGGGATAAAACTCATTTACCTACAGAAAAAAATAGCTTAACTAGCCAGAACCCCAGGAAAGAAAATCATATCCCAAAATATAAATAAAAGTGAATCTGCCATGCTTTTTTGAAAGAAACATTGTGTTGGCAAGAGTTTGGGGAGTATTTGGAGAAAGAAAGCATCACAATATATCAGAGTATTAGAATTTTGGCAAATACCATTGAGAGAAGGCAGATGTTGTACCCTGAAAAGGCTGCAGGTAGGGCCTAAAATAAGGCAACATGAGGCTGACTGATAGAAAACAAGCAATGCTTCATTCTGCCTCAATGTGCATTTCAATTTTTTTGTGGGATGTAAAAGGTCTAACAACTTCTATAGTACTGTGTATAACTTATACTGAAAATACAAACTTGATTTGTGAAGTGCCTTTTGAAAATGCTATTCAGGCACAAATTAGAAATTCTGTTTTATAAAATTTTTCACTTCCACAAATTAGATTTTGTATTTATTTTAATTTTACTGATTTGAAGAAAACAACATTCCATAAAGTCAAAACTAACTTTAACAACAAACAAAATAACATTACATACAATCAAGTCTAACTTGACAAACCAGAATTAAACCCCGGCTTGAAAGAAAGAAGGGAGAACCAGCAACAAGAGCAAAACCTTTAAAAACAACAAAGAGAAAATATCCTTTTCCTTGATATAAATACTTATTTTAAAATTTTATTAATTAGATCATGCCATTTTTTAAAAAAAGTTTTGAACAGATCCTCTAAGCATGAATTTGATATTTTCCAATCAGTTACCCACTGACTTATAACAGGTGGGCTGAGATTCTTCCAGTTGAGCAAAATAAGTCTATGTGCTAGTATAGTGTTATAGGCAACTAGCAAAATACCCGCGCTTCGCAGCGGAGACGTAGTGTGTTAAAGAGGTTATGTAACCATATATATACATAAACATATATATACATATCTACATATTCACATATCTACATATACATATATATATATATATATATATATATATATACACAAATTTACATATCTACATATCTACATATATATATATATATATATATATATATATATATATATATATATATATATATATATATATATACACACATACATATAAATATAGACATGCATATACACATACATACATACATTCACATACATACATATATATATATATATATATATATATATATATATATATACGGTATATATACTGTATATATACATATCTACTTATTGGCTCCTGTATTTAGGATATAGCGGGTTGGAGAATGGATGGATGGACATTTGTATGCATAGCCCTATTTGCCCGTTTTCGTTTTTTTTCTTTCTTCAGTAATATTTCAGTAAACCCGGAGCTTGTCAGTTCAAATCCTGGTAGTGACACCACTGTGTGACCCTGAGGAAGTCACTTCACCTGCCTGTGCTGCAAAAAACAAAAGTAATGTAACAAATTGTACCTCAGATGTTGCAAGTTGCTGGAATAAAGGCATAAGTAAAATAGATAAATATTTATTATACAAATAGGAACTATTAATTTATTTTCAGTTAAGTCATCTGCAGCAAACCTTTATAAATGAGGGTTTCTCCTTTTTAGATAGTGCAAACTGTTTCTTCTTCATTGAGGTTTTTTCCTGGAGAGCTTTTTTCATTTCATTGAAAATTAAAGCAGCAGCTGCCAAAATATGTAGCTTTCTTATTAATTTTTCAACATTGTGTAAAATAACTTTATAAAGTAACATAAAAGGTTTAAATACTGGTTATCCTTTTACACTAAAATATTACTAAAGAGATACAAAAAAAGTAAAATGCATATGTTATTTTTCTTTAAGGAGATTAAATATTACTGAAGAAAGAAAAAAAAAACAAACAGCCAAATGGGGCTATACATACAAACTTAAAAGGTTTAAGTAAAACAGAAATATATACTTTTATTTTTACTTGCTTAACTTGTTGAGGGTGTATCCTGTAGCAAAGCCCTAACTTTTTTCGTGAAAGCCCGTTTCAGTCAATAAGTCTTAAAAAAAGGTGTAAAGATATTGACAATAAGCTATGCAAACCCAGCAAGACATGGAATCGTTTAAATCAAGTATCATTACATCTTCCTTTCTTAAAGAGAAGTAAGGCAGTACTATTATATATATATCTATATCCGAAGCCGTGCAAGCACACTCTTGAGAATGCAACATATAGTTGTACAGGAGAAAAGCAATCTTGTCTCAAATCAATGGCAACCTTTTGTAGGTCTATGAACTTAATTTAAACTTTAGGTTTACACGGTGCTTTCTTTCCGAAGTACCTGCACTCATGAATATGTCTGTATGTGTCAGTCGGTCAAATCCACGCGCTTCACACCGGCGAAGTACCGCTTTTAAATTTTTATTAAGAAGAAAAGAAAACCTTTTTAAATTGAGGGAAAATATACTAATAACAGTTTGTTAAGGATCTGATTTTTTGTGAAGCTGCGTTCACTCGAGTGATCACTTCGAGCTGACTTGCTGGCCAACTATAAGCGTTACCTGGTAGGTAACCACCCATACAATCAGATTGTGAATCAAACTACGAATGCCGTGAATGTAATTACCCCGATCTACATGTTGTCAAATAAACGAACCACACGCCGTGGCACAATTTTAGAGGCTTCGCCTGTAGCGCTGACGTCCGAGGTTCGATTCCCGTAAGGGAGTGAAGTGAGTGGCTGGTTACCTACCAGGTAACGCTTATGGTTGGCCAGCAAGTGAGGTAACATCAGCCACGGTGCCTTCAGTTGTGAGAAGCAGATCATAGAATGGTTGAAAATAGTTTACTGTCAAATAATGCAAAGAGTACGCGACACGTCTTTCCCCCTTATTCTTGGCTCATCAGGCGTACACACTCACTGCACTCGCTTATGGTAATCGAACCTCTGACGTCAGCGCTAGAGGGGCTTCGCAGCGGTGAAATATTGCTTTTAAATTTTAATTAAGAAGAAAAGAAAACCTTTTTAAATTAAGTCTTAAAAAGAGGTGTAAAGATATTGACAATAAGCTACGCAAACCCACCAAGAAATGCAATCGTTTAAATCAAGGCGCGAGTCGTAAAACACCATCCCATAATATTAGTTAACGATTAACACATTTCTATATGTATTGTAAGCATACAATACAACTGATAATATGTTGCGCTTATTTATCTGGTGTACCGACATTTTTGCGCGTTTAACGTCTGAAATCTAACGTGGTTTGTGCCCTTCAGAATGAAAACAGTTTGCATTTACTTTTTAATAAAAGGCGAGCTTTTAAGCCTGAGAAATCACCCCGTAAATGCACACGTTTAATTGCACGTGTTAATATGTATGCTTACACAGTATTAAAAGACACTCAACAACGTCATTTACCTTTGTTCCCGCGTTTGATAAAAGGCGAGCTTTTAAGCCTGAGAAATCACCCCGTAAATGCACACGTTTAATTGCACGTGTTAATATGTATGCTTACACAGTATTAAAAGACACTCAACAACGTCATTTACCTTTGTTCCCGCGTTTGATAAAAGGCGAGCTTTTAAGCCTAAGAAATCACCCCGTAAATGCACACGTTTAATTGCACATGTGTTAATATGTATGCTTACACAGTATTAAAAGACACTCAAAAATTAACGTCATTTACCTTCGTTCCCGCGTTTGACTCGTGCTGTAAATCTCTTCCTTGTTTTTAGTTCACGTGATTACGTAGGAGGCGTGATGACGCGATACATGACTCCGCCTCCTCCATTAGAGTATATGGACAAAAAACAGGTTCCAGTTATGACCATTACACATAGAATTTCGAAATGAAACCTGACTAACTTTTGTAAGTAAGCTGTAAGGAATGAGCCTGCCAAATTTCAGCCTTCCACCTACACGGGAAGTTGGAGAATTAGTGATGAGTGAGTGAGTGAGTGAGTGAGTGAGTGAGTGAGTGAGTGAGTGAGTGAGTGAGTGAGTGAGTGAGTGAGTGAGTCAGTCAGTCAGTCAGTGAGGGCTTTGCCTTTTATTAATTAGTATAGATTACAAGCTGTTAATGCGTTAGAAGTGACACTAAGGCTGTCTGATAGGTAATCAAAGATGTTTGTCCAGAATTATGTCAATTTGGTGCACGCACTTCCAAGAAATGTGGCCCAGTGAGGTTAGAGCTAAATTGCCACATTCACAGGTTGAATCTTGTCCTGAATATGTTCTAGACAGTATTAAACAAGATAAATGAGATCAATAAAAGATTTTAAGTTGAAAGACTGAATACTTTACCCTTATGGAGCTAGAGTATATTATATGCATGGTTGCCTTCCTTTTCTGAGATGTTAAGTGAAAGATCCTTTTCCCACTGTACCCTGGGATCTTTGAAAGGAAGGGACTTTAAAATGTTTTTAAAGCGGTTACTGCAATGTCGCTTGCAAATTTTAGCTATCTCCCTTGGTCGACCTTCATCTGCCAGTCCCATGCTAATGTGAGCAGCCCACATGAGGTGTTATGTTGTGGCCGTGACTTCTCCCCTGCCTTGGTCCTTGCTGTTGTTGATCCCTGAGTAGATGGAATCTGCTACTGCCCTCAGTACCTGATCATGTCACCAATGATACCATCCTTCTCCCAAAGCCTTCAGACAGCTGCTCAAAACATTCTCCAGACCTCTTCTGGTACAATGGGCATGCCTGTGTATACAGTATGTCAGACTGCAGCAGCGGAGGTTTGATGGGCTAGGAAAGACGTCATATACTGACTGAATCAAGAACTTAATCCAATATGGATCATCCCTCCAGAGCTCTAACGAAGTGACCCTGTGACTTATCACTTGCTCCCATCTGGTCAATGCACCCTGCTCTTGCATTCCAATTCTGCTCGCACCTCTTCCTGGATAAGTTGACATCTGTCCTTGTGTTGTGCTTTATCATAGTGTGGTTTTAGGATACTACCAAGCCCAGCTTGTCCAGATGCCAGTACACCCATTAGAGATTTGTGTCGTAACCATGCTTCAGGCTGGATGAATGCCTGGTGGGTCAGTCATTTTCTCCCAGTCCTGACTTCAATGCCTGTTGCAAAGACTATGGTAACAGTAGAATCTCTATACAGCCATATGGGTTACCCTGAACTCCTCTGACAATCTGCTAAATGGGAGCTGAAGTATGTTGCTATGCCCATGCAAGTAGATGGTGGCAAGGCTCCGCGGTAGGCCTAAATACCTGCCTCTCCGGTGGGACCTCGTAGACTAGCAGGGGCCAGACGATTTGTAGTAAAATGCCATGCTGATACATCCAAACCTTGTATTTTCTTGGTAGCCCTGACTTGTCCACTGCTGTTAACCACACCACCAAATCTCTGCTGGTCGACTGATCAATATTTTTTCTAGAACAGAAATGGGTGGTAGGTAAGGAAAGTTGTGCAGGTTCCTTTTAACAGTTTCTGATTTGAACGTAGAGGACAAACTGTGTTGATGGAAAGTTAAACTTGAAGTGTAATTGTTCATAAGATGCAAAGACATTATTCTTTATACAATTCTCAAATATAAGTATTTTAATCCCAGATGTTTTCCAAACATTAAAAACTGTGTAGGCATGAGAGGGTAGAAAAAGGTGATTATCATGTAGAGGTGCAAGAAATAAAAGCTTCTCTGCTTTAAAGTGCTACCTGCATTGGTTCCATATTCTGAGCGATTGATGGACAACTGGATTATTAGTATATTGATGATAATTTGTATTTACTGGACACAAATTAATTTTAATCCATTCTATAGAATGTCAGCCATTAATGAACTGCACAGTTTACAGGTTCTTATACTGAAACAAAAGAGACTAAGTGCAGAGAATCAAACATCCATCTTATAATAGCAAATATATTATAAATTAAATAAAGTGACTTGCTGTTTCAGTAGCAGTTTTAAAGCTATTTTCAAATGAGATGCTGTAAATGAAAACATTCTGAATAATCTCTATATTTATTATTATGTTTAATCTCATGTTTTCATGCAAAATTGATAGAAAGAAGTTTTAAGATATAATATAAGCTGACAGTGACCAAAGTAGCATAACAGCAAATGGTGGACATAAATAAGAAAGAAAAAAAATAATAACACTGTGTTGTATAATCCACATGTCCTATGCTCAAAACACATGCTTTTCTGCTAAATCAATGTTAAATATATACTTCTGGAATAATAAGTGCAGATCATAAACAGAAAACAAAAGACTTATGGGAACAACTTTTTGAACTGAAGACAGGACTATTGACCACTGAATGATGGGGAGAGGCAGGACTTTAATTCAAAAGTTCATTCCCATGAGGTTTTAGTTTTCTGTTTATGATGTACAGCGATTTTTCCAGAAGTATATTTAAGATCATTTTACCGAAAAAAATCATGCATTGTGTATGTTTTGAGCATGTGATGGGATAACTGACATGTGAATAATACAACATGAACAACTTCCTTTTCCATGGATGTATTTACATCGTTTGTCATTCTACAGCATTGGTCACTATTAGCTCCTGGTAAATCATAAAACGTTTTTCTCTGATTCTACATGAAAACATAAGATTAACATTTTTTGTCAGCCATCACTACAAACTACATAGGGTAGCATTTAAAAAAATATGTGAGTGTATTAGAGAGAATATTTCTTTCAAACCCATACTTAAATCTCCCTTAAGTCTATAAGATCTCTTTCCTGTAATGTGGGGTAGAACCCCAACCCCACTACCGTCAAAAATGAAATTCATGTCCTAAAGACAACTTTTCTTGAACAGCAAACACAGGACAAAAAAAAAACATGAATAAGCTTTTTTATGGCCTATTTTTATAGAACCACATCTTATTCTATCTGTTTTAAAATGAATACTTTCAGAAATGTAGATCAATTCGATTAAAACAGAATCCAGCCAATATTCACATTCTGCTTTAGATATCACTTTCAACTGATTCCTGGTTTACTTTAGGATGCAGCTGCAGAGTGCATGATAATAGTGAAATGTCAATCAAGTAACAAGATTAATCCACAATAGCTTTGCTGTGGTGGCCAAGTTATAAATAAAATGCTCATTCTGAGCAGAGGCGCAAGCCAGTCTCTGTTGCGATTGTTGAACTGGGAAAAGTCAGTACCTCACTAGCATCATTCCCAAAGGGTTTGCCTTACCTCTTTTTGTTGTCGCTCCAGTTCCTTCATTCTGATTTCTCTTGCTTCTGCCCGTGCAGCCCGCTTGGCAGCTAACCGGGCTTCTGCCTGTGAAACAAGAGAGAGGTAGTTTAATTGTCACCTGATAAAAAGTAACTGAAAGGCAAAAATTTAGAACAGAATAACCGTCCTAATTTCACTCATAAGAATAAAGAAATAATTACATTTAAAAAAAAATAGATTAAGTAAATAACATTTCTACCCTATTAATTAGCATAAAATCTATTCAAAAATATTTTTTATAGAAACCCATAAAAATGGTATAAAACTAGGTTAAATTAAGTATGAAAACATCAACATCCTAGTATCAGATGCACAATACATACAACTAGAAGAATACAGTAAAATGTATGCAACAGTGACTTAGAAAATGAGATACAGGGTTGAAATAAAAATGACAGACAGACAGACAGGTAGATAGATAAAGGCTGGCTGTGTCAACTATGTACAGTCAAGTACAGTGTATACAGAAAGTACCAGCACAAGCAGATTACTTGTCCATGTGATATACAGGTGACCCTAATTCAGAAAATACAAATCAAGGAGTGATATTGGTGGAGGAGGGAGAAATTCATATTTAGTGCTATTATTTATAATTAATGTATTATATTATTTATAATTTTCTGTAACCATTGTTTAATACTCTTTGTAAACAACTGCAGGTATGACAATACTTGTTCTGAATTTAAAGTTAAAACTTAATACAAAGATATGGAATAACTTAAATTGCAACAACTTTTAAAAAAGAAAACTGACATTAAAATGTCAGCCTTGTATCAACTATGTTTAAATTTACCCAGCAACCTGAGCCAGAACTATAATGTAAACACAAAGCAAACTTTATGGAAGTGTCTAGAAGCAGTCAAAACACAAACCAATTTAATTGCAGCAGCAGATTTTAGCTATAAATTGGAAACTTTGGAAGCAAAACGGCAAGTATTTTTATTTATATCGTGCTGTATATGCTTTCAGAATGTGTGTCGTTTTAGTACTATGCATATTTTGAGATAATACTGAAAATATGGCTGTTCAGTTATGTGCTGTTTATAATATTATCATCAAAGAATTTTTACATATGCTTTAAAAGTTTGAGTGATCTGCCTAGTGTTACAGAAGCCTCTCATACTTGACAAGAAACAGATTTTAGATAGTAAAATGACAGCCTCTGTTTATATTTGTATGTTCGCTCCTTTTTTGTGTGGGTTTCTTCCAGCAATTCTGGTTTCCTTTAATAAAACTGTATCAGCATGCGTGTCCAAAAGTGAAAAAGCTAAAGATCAATTCCACTCCAAAAGAAAAAGGTTAGAAACATAACATTTTAGCACTCAAAAGACAAACCATTTAATCTCTTTCTTTTTATTTAGCATGAAATAAAGCTTTACCACTATTTTCATTAGCTAGATGGATGTTTAGCAAAGCGTTCATGTCCGAAGGTTAATGCTTATACATATGTTACGATTAATTTTCTTTTAAATAACTTTCGTGAAAGTGCCTAATTAAGTTAACTATCATGGTCGGGCAGATCATGTTTTAGCAAGATAAGAACCAGGCCTGCACATGTTGTCAGTACATCATAGAGCCCACTTACTGCACGATAACACCCACAGTTGTATTCACAACTAATACTCAGGACAATTTAGAGTTGCCAAATAACTTAACATGCACATCTTGAAATGGGTATTGTTTCCACAGAGGTGCATCTTTCATTTTTTTACATTGTATTTGCTCTGATCAAGCTTACATTGACCTGACAGAAGCAATCAAATTGTGATCAAAAATTCTAAGATCTGGAAATTCCTTCAAAAGATAACATACTACCAGCTAGAATAAGCAGAAAGTCTGCCAGATCATGTATAGTGCAGATATTATAGTCTCCATTAACATATTTCAGTATTATAGTTTATAGTAATAAATGCATTTTTAAAATGTGTCTGTTTCAGTTTCTATGGAATGCTTGCCAAAGCCTATAAATGCTCAAGTTTTTGACTTAAACTTGTCAGAGCTTTTACAATAATAACAAACTTTGACAGAATCAAATGCAATCAAACGCTGAACAACAAGATATGAAAAGCAAAGGCAGACCAATGTATAGTTTGTATATGTAAAGGAACTCTCATGCAAACAAATGGTAGAACTTCTTTGGAAACTGCACTGGATATAACTCTTTAATTTAAATATTTTGTATCCCTAAAGATATGGTGTGATATTTAATGAACATATAGTGTAGGGTCAGTTCTATTAAACTGGAAATGACTGATATAATGGCAGTAAAAGATCATTAGTCACTCCTGGCTTAGGGAAACCACATCAAGTGGGAAAAAACAGAGAAGTATACATTACTAGAGGACACAAGAAGAACAAAACAGCACCTATTTTACACTAAGGAATGTCTATAGCAGGCAACTTTCCAAGAAAATATTAGCACTTAGACAAGACAGTCTGCAATCAGTATTAGAACTATATATTAAAGATAGGGAATATATAAACAATTTCCAACACTGATTTTAACATTGCTATTCTAACAAGTTCTAGCCCACATTAGGTTCAGATTCTAATGGAAGCAATGGTATCTACTCCCACAACATGTTAATCATTTTTATGGCATCAAGGATGACAAAAAGGAATTTTGTTTATTAAAAAGATACACTGTGTATTTCATTTAGAGTCACAGTTACAATGCCAAAAATGTTGTAAAACATCCAGAACATTTAATATAAATTAACTTTAGAAGAATGAGGCAAAAAAAACCCAAAACCAAACAAATATTCTGTCATGTTTTATGTTCATCCTGCAAGGTGAACACGCGTTCTATTCAAACTATAAAATAAATAGTATGAATGTTCTATCAAAATAGGAGAATTCAGGATTTTAAATGTTGAACTTCAACAGCCAGTTTAATCTTATTGAAATTTAGCTGCTAAAAAGCAAAGCCTCTATCCTGTAAAAGAAAATGTAATATTGTCATACAATTATTTTTGTGAAAAATGTATGCTACTTTTTTTCTTGGACAGTATGACTGCTCAGAATTTGCACTGCTGCTTCACAGGTCCAAAGATCTGTTCTCAAACTTCAAGTCCTTTTGCACACTCTGAGTGTCCTGAAGATACTTTGTAATCCTCCCACAACCCCAAAGGCAGCACATTAAAATAAACGGGGTCTCTAAACTGACCCTATATCTGTAGAAGTATGGCCAGGAAGGACTACAACTCCATATTTAGTCTCTGACTTGCACCCAGTGCTAACATGGACCCTGTAATGGAATAAACAGATTCATAAAACCAATGAAGGAATATTCTTCTACTTTTACTTAGACAGTAATCTGTCTGTAGAACATACCCTTCTCTAATAATTAAATAAAAATTTCCACCACTTTTAATTCGTCTCTGTTAAATTAATAAATCAAGAATCAAAAAGCACAATAAAAAAAGAGAAGAGGCTCCTCAGACTGAAAGCCAAGGGAATATATACAAAACTATCCACAATTATTAACACAACTGTGCTGTTTCTAGCCACTGTGGGAAGTAGCTTAAGCGCAAATGGATTCTTCTGTTATTCACTGCGGAACCAGTTTAATATAGTTCAGGGCTGCATGGGCACAGATTATTCTGCAAGATGCAGAAAAAGAACCAAAAAGACTGAACCCAACACCATCAAAATATGAACGGGGCTATGTTTTGTTTTGAATGTGCCCTGTCTCTTGGCATGTCAGAGGACTCTTACTTTGTGGTCTGGCCTCACTTGGGGAGGAAAAATGGGAGAGGGAGAGAATTATTCTTTTTCATCTTTTTTACACTAACAACTATAAGAACCAATAAAATAATAGGCACCTTAACAATAATACCTGGCAATAATATGAAATCAAGGTTAAAGGTATTTGATGCAATAATGCACTTCTTTTACTTAAGATTACAAAATGTCCTCAAAGATTCAGAAGCACCATCTCTTAAACCAAATAGTGAATTTTTAAGCTGGAATGTCAGAGGTGTCAATCATGATCTAACAGGCCTAAATGCCAAGATAGTATTTTACAGGAGACTCACAAGTAAGGACCACTTTCGATTACAAAGAGATTGGATTGGCCAACTTTTTCACTCAACTATATAAAAAAAATTAGAGGTGTGGGACTCTTAATACATAAAACAATCTCATTTGTAGTATCTGATCCTGAAGGACAATATCTCATGCTGTTGGGTAATTTATTTGAATCTAAAGTAATTCTGATATATCAATGCACCTAATACGGATGATAGAAATTTCATCCAAAATGTATTTGCATCCATTCCCAATATAAACACTCATAAAATTATAAATGTCTGGAGACTTTGTGTTTTAAATCCTGACCTGGACAGATCTTCAACTGCAGTGGTGATAACATCTAATATGACAAAAACAACAACACAGTTTGTAATGGATCATAATCAGACCCATGGAGAAGCGAGCAGGGGGCACAGCCCCCTAGGATTTATTTATAATAATTTAATGCCCATTATCAAATCTTGCAAGTACAACACTATTGTTATCTTCGATCACAACCCTCTGATCTTGAAGCTTGAATCACTATACCCTACACACCCATTTTGTAGCTAACATTAGAACCCCCTGTAATCAGCAGATTAGAACTTTCGCCTCCATTTTTAGAGACAAATGTATCCTTAAAGGTATCTGCAGGAATGCTCTGGGAAACTCTGAAGGCTTTTTGAAGAGGACATATTTCATATCTTTCCCATAAAAATAAACTGGAGACCAAGAAGACGTCAGAGTTAATTAGTGAAATTACCAAACTAGATCAAGAATAAACACAGGTCTCCAAATAAGGCACTACAGATGAAGATAAAATCATTGACCATAAAAATATAACCTATGCATTTTGAGAGTATTACCGTATATACTCACATATAAGTGGGGTCTTGAAACCCGAAAAATCAATGTTAAAATTAGACCTCGACTTATAAGTGTCACATTTTTGAATGGTCGTATTTTTTTTTTTTTTCATCTTCTTGCCTCCTTCAATCTCATATCAGTTTCTCAGACGCATTGAATTTTGTTGCAGCAGTGCAGTTATAAATTTCTTTTGCAACTTCAACGACGTTTTAATTAAAAACCAGCTTCATATTTTCTTCTGATCGAACGCTCAATTGTAGATAAGGGATGCTCTTACAATAAAGGTGTGTGAGATACAAAAAACACAGATCGGTGCAAACCTCTGCATGACAATCATCATTTTCTACCCTCTCAAACCTTCACAGTATTTAATATTTGGAAAATACTCGGGATTAAAACACTTACAGAATTGTATATAGATAATGTCATTACATCTTATGCACAATTATGCTTCAGATTTAACTTCCCATCAACACAATTTTTCCACTACTTTCAAATCAGAAACTTTGCTAAAAGGATCCTAATCAATTTTTCCCACACCTCACATTCATTTCTACTCCAGAAGAAATACTGATCAGTCTTGAAGACTCATACAGCATCTCAACAATATATAAAAAGATAAAGTTTCTTTCTTTCAAAGATCCTAAGGTACAGTGGGGAAAGGTTCTTTCGCTTAATATCACAGAAAATCAGTGGAAGGCAGCCATGCACAGAATATATGCAGAAACTACTGAATCGTTAAATTTAAAATCTTTTATTGATCACATTTACCTCATTTTATAACTGTCCAAAATGTATCCAGGACAAGATTCAACCTGTGAACGTTATAATCTAGCTTCAGCCTCACTGGACCACATGTTTTGGAAGTGTACCAAATTAATGTAATTTTGGACAAAAATCTTTAATTTCCTATCAGACAGCCTTGGTGTCACAATCACTCCTAAACTGTTAACGGCTGTGTTTGGTGTGCTCCCAGATGGGCTTAAAGTGGAAAAGGACAAATTGATTGTAATTGCCCTTACCACACATGACTAGCACATAGACTTATCTTGCTCAACTGGAAGAATCGCAGCCCACCTTTTCTAAGTCAGTGGTTAACTGATGTTCTATTTGAAATTGGAAAAAATTAAAATCTTGCTTTGAGGATCTGTTCAAAACATTTTTAAAAATATGGCAAGATCAAAATTAATAACATTTTCGAATAAGATATTATATCGATTAAAAAGACAGTCTCCCTTCTTGGTTGTTTTTAAAGATTTGTTCTTACTATTGGCTCTCCCCTCTCTCTCTCTTGGGTGGGGGCTGAAGTTGTGTTTTGTCAAGTTAAACTTGAAAGTAAGGAATGTTACTTTCTTCAAATAAAATAATCATAATAAAAAAATAAATATGGGAGAAAAAAGAAGAAAAGAAGAAGATCTACATAGACACCAAAAGCATCAGAAAGAAAAATGAAATTGTATCCGTTTAAGTCAATTTCATCTGTATTGTCCATGTAGCTTATAAAAATCATAAAAAGCTATTTTTAAAAAGTGTTCGTCTTAATGTACATAATCTTCACATAAAGGAACACAGAAAATGCCTTTTATTCTGGTACAGCTGTGAAGAGATCCTCAGCCAGGTCCTCATACTAAACACTTTCAGTCAAATCTTTTTTTACTTAACCTCTTAAATGTCACATTTTTTCTCAAAAAAACAAGTAAAAAGCATTGCATTTTTTTGCTTGAAAAATAAAATTTTTATTAAATCTGATCTTTCTACTGTAAAACACTAAAGGTACAAAGTCAGAAGTGTAAAAAGTATAATAATGATACAAATAATAAAAATAATGATAAATAATAATAATGATGCTAATACCATATATACTGTTAAAATGTTTCTTTTGTGTTGTATATCTTTGAAAAGGAAAACTGCTTTGGTTTACAGTCATTTAACGGACACTGTTCAACATAAGGATTCGTCTCAACAACAATAATTCTTTTGATTACATCATCATCAAGAAATAACTTCAAGTAAGTAAATGGATCTTGGCTGTCAACATTTACTTTTTTTCCTGGCTGCCCACAAAATCAAAACAAGGTGGTGCTGGTTTACTTGAAGCAGGGTCAAAAGAGACCCAAAGGCAAGTGTCACTTTCAGATTCATCAGAATTACTTTTGGTTTCAATTTCACTGCTTGAAGACAGATTCACTTTGTCATCACTGCTTGTATCACTGTCAAGAGCATGCAACACCTGGGCTGCTGGAAAACGTTTCTTACAAGTCACCTCTATGAGAAGACGTATCTACACAATTACATCGGTAATGCTCGGGCCGGGCGCTTACATAAGACACACCTATACAGTTGCCCGATTAATGCTGAGGACTAACACTATTAGCACTTTTACTGCCCAAGTAATCCTCAGGTCTAACACTTACGTGAGATGCATTTATACATATGACCAAGTGACACTCAGGACTAATGCTTTAACACTGTTTTCACAGCCCGAGTGATGCTCTGGTCTAACACTAGGATGTTAGTAATTATAATAGACACAGTCAATCTGATTTTAAAGCTAAACAAGCAATTTACAAATTATGTGCTATGGGAAATCCAGATGCTGACTGCCTAAAACCAACTGCTTCCAAGAGAAATACAAGGGTTTTAGATCAGATTATCTACAGCTGCAGCGTATGGTTATACATTTGGTCTTAAAGCATTTTATAAAAGTAAGCATAAGGTCAGATTAAATGTTTTTTGGCATTAATCCTGTTTAAACTTAGAAAGGCCATTATAACAGAGTGCTGTTTCCTGAGAATTTAACTATTTTCCAAGTACAATATCATCAAAAAATAGAAAATGAACAGCAATAACAAACTGTACAGGACAAACAGCTGTTTCTCATTTTAGTGTCTTCATCTAGTCAGGAAATCAGAAATACCTGAAATCTCCATTATTCAAGTCACTGTACTACTACACGTGTTACTAAATGATGAAATGATTTGTGGTCCTTATGCAAGGAACAAAATGTATAGTTAATTATGATATAAAAGTCTTCTGATTTCACCTTTAATTTAATCCCACTAAAATGAAAAGCAATGAGATAGTATTGAACTGCTAGAAAAGATGCCATCTGAACACATTTTACTTTTCCTTTTAAACCTTCACTTCCCAACCATATTTATTTAATACATTTTTCATCCATTTTCTAAGCCTGATTACAAGGAGACAGAACCTATTCTTAGAACATCAGGTGCAATGGAGGAACAAGGTTCTTGGTGCTATGAGATAGTAACACTAAATACTGTGCGATGAAGACACCCATTAAAGACTCTACAAAAGATTATTTAACAATGACATCTTTAATTATATTATTTAAATATTATCCAATTTGCAATAACTAAGAAAAAATGGCTGAAGATTTTACCAATGATTGCATTGATCAAATAAACATTAGGTCATATTTATTTAAAATTACATTTACAAGCAGGCAGAGCAACAATACTGTCTTAAATTATTGCTTGTGTGAATACTTTACATGAAACCTGCTATCCAAGTTAAGTGTTTGACAATTTAGGCCAATAATATTGCATTCTAAAAATCTAATGTGATCAGTGCATGACTTTGTCCATATTCACAATGCAAGTTTGATGAACTTACCAAAATACATGTAATCAAACACACAAAAGTGATTATTTAAAAATGTTAACACAAACATGCATATTAAGAGTCAAAAACAAAAGACAGGATGCTATATTTCAGTCTTATCTTTTACTCTTAAAAACAAATTCCTTGAGCAAAAAAATCACTCTGCTTGTGTATATGCTATATATAGTATACTGCAAAAAACTTGCTCTGCTTATGTATATACTTTATATAGTATACTGCTTCCCAGTACCTTACATGATGGTGCTTCCAGTAGATACAGTTTGTGTCAGGCAACATAAATATCTAGCTAAAGAAATGCAGCAAAGAGAATCTATAGGTTATGTTGTAAAAATAGTAGGGAAACAAACACTATGAAATGAATATGTAGATACAGACTCAAATGTGCATACACACACCCGCCATATATATTGACTCCATCGGCGCAGATCACATTCCATTGCTTTTGAATCTACAGGGCACTGCTTATGCTCTGTCTTAAACTACATATTTTTTTGCTAAACTAATACTTTTCTAAGCCCCACTTGAAACAATTTTCATTTTTTCCTCTTACTTACTAATTTGAAAAGACTATCTCATTACACAAAAATCATTAGTTCCTGTGCCACTTTTAACACAAGGTATATTCACCTGGCATCAAAGTTTAATATATTGCCGATAAACAGACTTAACTACAGTAATATTTGATCTCATTAATTATATACCTATTAAAGATATCAAAATAAAATGTTATACATGAGTGTAATGTTTCAAAGCTCTTTTTCTCTAAATTTTTCCTGTGTCATTTTTTCAATGGACTATATTTAATACTAACTGTGCATACCTTCACA
This sequence comes from Erpetoichthys calabaricus, assembly GCF_900747795.2. Lineage (NCBI taxonomy): Eukaryota > Metazoa > Chordata > Cladistia > Polypteriformes > Polypteridae > Erpetoichthys > Erpetoichthys calabaricus. The sequence goes on along the minus strand of NC_041401.2, from coordinate 151,820,080 downwards.
TTCCTACATATTTTAGGGACAGCTGTTAATTAGTTTGACAATTTCTCTGAGGATTACAGGTAATATTTGATATTTTTCCTAATTTTGGCTATGTCATTGTTGAGGATATTCAAACTCTATCATTAATGCCAGTGTTCAGCCAGTTCTTAAGCTGTACTTTCATGATCACATTCTACTTAATTGTGCCTCCCCACAATGCACAAAAGATCTCACTTTAAAATTTATAAACTGAACATTATTTGTTCTATATTCTAATGTCTAGGTTATACATATTACATTTAAAAAACAGTTTTATTGCTAAATTTTGTGCTGTCAAAATAATTCCAAATATATCAAATAACAATATCAACATACTGTATACCTACCATGTTGGTGTCCAGGATATAAAAATATCTAAAATCATTCTCTTGAATGATGGCTAAACAGTGCAATGTGTGATTCAGAATCCACAAATCAAATGTCTTTCTAATTAAGATACAAGTCTTATATGCTCCTTTACAAGTGGAACAGAATTTAAGTACAATTTAAATTAACTTTTTTCCCTTTCCTTTAAAAATAATTTGCACAGCTGTAAAGGCTTGAGATCCAACTGCTTATTTGTAGAAGACCACTCTTGCAAAGTCTGATGACACCATCTTTTCATTGTAATATACTTGCTTTTCAAGGTTTCCTTTCAGAGTTGCCTATGAAGCGTTACTTTGTTCTTTAATCAGACTATTCAAAGGACTAAATCTTCAAGGAAAATACTGTGGACCACAAACACAATGCTTGCAAAGAAATTTATGCAGTGAAGTACATAAGAAAACAATGAATGGAAAGCAAATGTAACTCTGTGTTCTGCATTTCTATACAATTGCCTTAGTAGTACCTATACTTTTGGTAAAACTAGAAATTATAGATTTTAAGATTTTAAAAGCAATGTAATGTATATTGTATAATGCTTACTATATATAGTTAATATGATGAACTAGTATACATTGTAACAAACTTTACAGAGTCCAAATTCTCAATATCAATGAATAAATAAAACAGTACTTGTGTTATGCACTGTAATAATTTGCAAACTGCTTTCTTTGTGCCTACTCCCCACTACAGAGGAAAACAATTTCATGTTTCACTATCATTAATAAACTGTAATAAATGCTTGCATAATATTCATCCCATGCAAGCAGATTCCACACAGAGACCCATTTTTCTTTTACTATTTTTAATTATATTAATAAACTATGCACATAACTGTCCCTCTTTTCTGTTATATATACAGCTATAACAACTACATTCTATACATATATTTACAAAGTGCCCTTTTAAAATCAAATTTGAAGGCTTAAACCATAAAGGTCAAAAAGGAGTCCACTCAGTGCCTTTTTTGTTACCAAGCTGTTCCAAAATTTCAGCTACAACTTGTTCCAGACTCCCATTACCCTGAACAAAGCTCTTCTGATGCCTGTCTTGCATGCATTTCTATTTCTTTTCCAGTGTATATTTTACTTTAGTTAAAAAAGCATACATCAAGTCTGAAATGGTCTTGTTTTCTTAGCCTGATGTTAAGCCATCTGAAAAACACTGTTTAAAGATTAGGTCCTTTCCTTCCTGGAAGACAGAATTCTCATTCAACCACTTAATGGCAAATGAGACGCCATTAAAACTAGCTTTTATTCCCAATGCTCAAAACACTTTCTGCCTTTGTAGTCAGTAATGTCACCCCTCTGAGTCTGAAACAAAGTACTGGGCTCCCGTTCAAGCCTGTAAATTTCCAAGTTACATTGTGTCTTCCATTACATATGGAAAGATGAGAGAGAGCTCACCAAAATCACAATAAATAGAAAGGGGAACTCCACCAAAAAACGAAAATGCACCTTAAAACATTTTGCACGTAATCCATGGGAAAGCTGGCTTCCTTAATTAAAAAGAACTAGAATTAAGTAAAGTGAATGGACAGCTAAACATAACAGTTAATGCATACTTAAACAAAAGGAAGAGGAAACTATTAGAGAAAAAAAAAATGTTAAAATAAGTTCAAATGCCTAAAAGGATACAAGGATTTCAAAGAATGCTTTCTCAGGAAATCTGGTTTAGTATAGAGTAAGTCATGTTTTGAAGATTTTGGATATGAATCAGTGTGGCACTGTAGCTGAAACCCTGGACCTTAACCAATGTAACAACTCGGAAAATTCTGGCCTTAAAATCACTGTGCAACTCTCAGCAAGTCAGTTAACTTGCTTTTGTTCCACATGTGGAAGACATGGGTTAAGAATTTGAAAGTTTTGTGATCTATTAAAATCATCTCAAATAAAGTCAAATAAACAATAATGTCTGTGATTCCTGCCTTTCATCCCATAATGCTGGGATAGCCTCTGACTCCCTTAACCTGATACTTAACAAGCAGGTCAAAAAACACAGATATATAGAAGAACAGAAGGATGGTCAAGCTCACAAAAGTAAGTGTGTACTGAAAGGTTCAACAATCTCTGCTTAAACTATTCAATAAAACACTGTAGATACTGTGTACTACTAATGCAATAATACAACACATTTTTAAAATTCTTGGAGAAGTTTTCCAAAACAAGTCACAAGTTGCCAATCAAGTTATCCATTAATCCACTGTCTTACCCACTTATCATATCAGTGAATTAGAAAGTGACAAGGCTGAAATCATCAGCCTTACAAGGAACAGCATTAATACCACTTAACTCCCCTTCTTCCAAAACCAGACAAAAATCAAAAAGATTCTGCAAGGTCAGAAAAGATCTACTCCCCACGAAAATGACAAGTAATAACTCATGAAAGATTCATGAAAGCATTATCCATAAGAAAGAGATTTTAGAATTACTAAGGGAGCAGAGTATAGTTAACGGTTTAAAGTAAGATCAAGTATAGCAGTATCCAAGAGCACCAGGAATATTTGCCTACAGGCAAAATTTGTAACCCTGGGTTTTAGAGTAGGATGATGGGAGCCTAGGCATAAAGCATATTACACAAAATAATGCCTCTTTCATAAATAAAGTATGCGCTGTACTGACTCTAGCTGATAAGAATGGTAAAAATCCTAATATTAACTGTAAAAAAGTTCCTTAAGTATCTGTTATAAATCACCACAGTAAGTGTTCTCCACTAACCAATAATGTCTCGAACACCACTAAAGTGACATTAGAAGCATCAACTATGAATTGTCACTTAACCCTAGTACTTGCTAGTAATATATGTCTAATGGCAGCCGATAAAATTAAACACTTTTTAAAAAAATATTTTTGGCATGGTTATGAATGCAGGCCATGCTCAAGGGTACACTAATGTGACGCTCTTTTCAAACAAATCTTTTGTACATATAAACATTTAATGTACTATTCGATATCACAAGTCTAGTGTATGGCTTACAGGGCCTGAATCAGAAGAGATACAGAGGAAGGATTTGGCAGTGAAGCAGCACCTCACATATTTGTTAGTTTATTTTTCAAGTGTTAAGTCGATGACCTGGACAAAGATCAGTGACCCCACTGGGCACAGGATAACCTCAATCCTTCCACCTCCCTCCCCCACCTCTTCCAGTCTAAACAACACAAATGCAATAACACCTAACAAGACAACATCAATAACAGGCACTAGAGTTGAAGGAATTAGCTATTGTCCAAAAGTGCTAAAATACTGAAGCAACAAATGTATGCTGTGCCATGCAGCAATAAATGGAGTATTGCCACTGAACCACCAAACCATTTTCAATCTATCTATTGTCCGGTTCTTTCATAAGATAAATGATTCTGGGTTTGTTACAGATATGATAGACATACTTTCTTATTAAATAATATCAGACGTGGTTACAAACAAACCTGAAAGTGGCAGAGCTTATTATTTAACAAAATATCCTTATTATTTAGCAAAGTTATCTGACAAAGTTAAAATGTTACATATAATCTTTCTGAACATGGCCTATGAAAAATTTGGCTAGGCAATAAGACGTGGTAACAAAACAAAAACAAAATGATACATTAACAAATCAATATTCTTCTACAGGTTAGATATAACATTTCCCAAGAAGTTCAGTATACATCTAAAAAATTCTTTCCTACTTTGCTAGCCATGGGCCAAAGCTTCCTTACTTGGCTCATATGCTCTACCCAAGTCAAGACAAGGGTGTCAAATTACCAGTCACTAATTAGCAGGCCTGCATACAAAGGTGCTATCTTTACTGCAATCAACAGACCACTTTTTTAACATTCTTTTGTAATAAGCATTATCAACATGTATGCTTTGAAAGGCAAAAAAGCCTGATAGCAATCAAAAGTGCTATTTTAACTGGCAACCTTTGAGACTGGGTTTCCACCACACCACACCCAAGTATCATAATTTTGAATACCACTCCACCCTTCTGTTAAAACCATTCCTCAATTAAATATAAGCAGCATGAAAGAAGAAAAAAGCTGCTGTTTGAGTGTATATTTAATGCTGGTCATTACATACTACCACAAAAAAGTTATTTCAAAATAAAAGAAATTCTACTATTTCAGGGATTTTATATGATGGTTACTATGTACTACTGCAGAAAAAAAATGATTGATTTTCAACATAAAAATCTTTTTTATTTTCTTATATTGTACAGTCACTTTCTCCTTTTCTGCTCCCTGGTTCACGCCTGAACTTCAGCTTTTGAAAGCCAAAGGCCGGCAACTTGAACGGTTACATAAAAAACTGGACTCTCTGTTCACAAAAAGATGTACAAAAACCATATACTTTATTACAAGAACTGTATTGCCCAAAGTAAATCTAACTATTATACTTTCATTATTTCTGCCAAAGAAGGAAACACCAAGTCATTGTTTTCACTACTTAACAATATCACACAACCCCCGGATTCTTTACCTTTTCACCTTTACTCAACTGAATTTTACAATTACCTTATGTCCCTTTTAATTAAAAAATCCAGAAGATTCATCCGTCTCTCTGTACGGATTCCTCCAGTACTTCATTTGAATTTCACCCACCAACTCACTCATTTTCCTCTTTTCAGCTTCCTACTTTCTCAGAAATCTCAGATCTTGTCTGTAAGTCTAAGCCATCCACCTGTCAACTGGACCCCCTCCCTACAGTTCTAGTCAAAGCCTACCTCCCCTCTCTGGTCCCCCTTATCTCTGCTATAATCCACTCTTCTCTCACTACTGGTACTGTTCCTTCATCTTTTAAAACTGCTGCAATAACCCCAATACTGAAAAAACCTGGTGCCGATCCGACTAATTTCAGTAATTTCTGTCCTATTTCTAATCTACCCTTCATTTCCAAAATTCTTGAAAAAATAAGTCTATTCAACTTCATTCTCATCTATCTCAAAATAATCTGTATGAACAGTTCCAGTCTGGTTTTCGTCCCCTCCACAGTACAGAAACGGCACTTACTAATGACCTCCTTATGGCAGATGATTCTGGTTTAATTACTATTCTCATCCTCCTTGATCTGAGTGCAGCCTTTGACACTATTTGTCACACTACTCTTCTCAATAGATTATCTTCGATTGGCATTACCCACACTCCACTAGATTGGGTCAGATCCTACCTCTCAGGCCACACTCAATTTGTTCAGCTTAAAACTTTCACATCCCAAACCACCGCTGTTACTTCAGGTGTGCCCCAGGACTCTGCCCTGGGGCCCCTCATTTTCATTATTTACCTCCTTCCCCTTGGCAATATCTTTCATAAATATAACATTAGCTTCCACTGTTATGCTGATGACACCCAGCTCTGTCTCACTAGCAAACCTACTGCTTCCTTTCCACCCTCCTCACTTACTGATTGCATAGCAGAAATCAATTCCTGGTCTTCTTCAAATTTTCTTAAATTAAATAGTTGACAAAACAGGTTCTCCTCATTGGTACAAAATCAACATTATCCAAAACTGATCATTTTTTATTTGTTATTGATAATTCCTCTGTCTCCCCTTCCCCACAGGTTAAGAGTCTGGGTGTCATCCTTGACAGTACTTATCCTTTCAGTCCCACATCAATAACACCTCCTGGTCTGCATATTTCTACTTGCATAACATTAATCGTATTCATCCCCTCCCTCACTCACTCCCCACACCACTGCTATCCTTGATCATAGCCTTGTCACTACTTGTCTGGATTATTGCAATTCCCTTTTCTTTGGTCTTTCTCGCAAATCTCTTTATAAGCTTCAACTGGTCCAGAATTCAGCTGCCCACATCATTACTAGAACCCCCTCTATTCACCATATCACTCCCGTTTTGCAGAAGCTTCATTGGCTTCCAGTTCAGTTCTGAATTCAATTCAAAATTCTCCTACTAACTTTTAAGGCTATCCACAACCTTGCCCCTCCATATCTGTCTGACCTCCTCCATGTTCCCATTCCCTCCCCTTAGATCCTCATCCTCCATGCACTTGACTGTCCCCTTCGTCCGTCTCACCACTATGGGGAGCAGAGCACTCAGTTGCTCTGCTCCCCAGCTTTGGAACTCACTATCACCTGAGCTTAGAAATATTGAATCATTTTCACTTTTCAAATCTAAACTTAAAACTCATTTGTTTAAGACTTCTTTTTCTCTTTGATTACAATTGCTCTGTCTGATTTTAACTTTTGTATTTTACTTTTGTTAATAATGTTTTGTCTATTGTTCAGTGTCCTTGAGTGTTTAGAAAGGCGCCTACAAAAAAATAAAATGTATTATTATTATTATTACTTTAAAAATTGCACAGACTACCTTTAACAGGGGATTTCCCCGTGTTACTGGAAATTGCTGAAACATGACTAACGTTTTACATAGTAATGACAATGGTTATTTTACATTTTATCTTTGAGCAGCTCATAATTTCTCATAAAGGCATTTTGGTTTTTAATAAGCAACATTTGAACCTGTGACACACTAACATTAGTATAAACTATAAAATCTTTATTAAGCTAGGAAACTTTACTCTGAATGAAGCTGATAGTGTTTGGTTGGAAGGCTGCAAAGTCCTGTTGTTCACAGTTCCTAAGTTTTACAGTCAAATCCCAGCCTACTTTCAGACTAAGTGGAACCAGCACCTTTCTACATGTTTTGTCTGTGTAGTCTGGTTTTCTGCCAAATTTCAAAGCATTCCCTGTAAAGAACCACTGATCCTTTCAGGTTTAACTCCTGCTTTACACCCAAAGCTGCCATGATAGATGTTTCCCCAACCCCCAAATCAGGAAATAAGGTGGATATCATCTGAAATAAACAGCAAATAATCTGAACTGACATGTTTGTAACTTGTTCTTCATTTTTTAATGAGACTTAAGCAATAAGCAAGAGCATTTAATAACTTATGTATACATAATATCACTAACCAAAAATGTCAAGTTAATTTCCTATAAATAAACAAATGTAAAAAGATTTTCACATCTATTTTTAGTACGATCTCACGCATAAATCTGTAAAGGAAATAGAAAGAAATTTATCCCACTTACAATTTTTTGAGCCTGGGCAGACAGAAAATATTCTTCCATTGCTGCTATACCTTGTCATAAAAGGACCAAAGATCAAAATTCTGTTGATTAAAAGAAATCTGCTCATACAGTTTCATGGTGATAAACATTTGCTTGGCTTGAAGCAAAGATTTCAGTTACCACAATTAATCCATCTACTGAAAAGACGTCTGGTCCTTCTAAGTATACTTAATTGTAGCCGGGGTATCTTTTTCAGTGTTAAGTATGTGCCGCTGACTTCTCAGGTATATCTCAGGCCTTTGGTGTGATGAATAACAAAAAGCCATTCAAAGCTATTCCATAATGCTGATAATTTGCCAATATCTCTGTTAACTTAGTGAATGCATTGCAAAGGGCTGCCTGTTCGTCACAACACTTGCACGACTGAGCAGGGAATAAAGCCTTTCAGTTCCACCAAGACAGGAAGAGTACCTCCCCTAAATGTTAGACATTAGCTAAGTTAATAATTAGCAAAACAGCTTATGTTTGTTGGAGCTTTTAGCTCTAAGTTCACACTGCTTTACTTTAACAAAATGCTACCTGTTCTTTTTTGCTTGTTTATACCAATATATTTAATCGAAAAGAAAATAAACCATATGCTGAGCTCATTCCAAGCTTTACAAAACTAGAAAAAAAACAAAAGCACTGAAAAAAATGTGACTTTAGTTTACAAGGTCATATTTCAATTTATTATACAGCATATAAAAGTGACCTGAGGTAATGTTATCCATCCATCCATTTTCCAACCCGCTGAATCCGAACACAGGGTCACGGGGGTCCGCTGGAGCCAATCCCAGCCAACACAGGGCACAAGGCAGGGAACCAATCCTGGGCAGGGTGCCAACCCACCGCAGGACACACACAAACACACCCACACACCAAGCACACACTAGGGCCAATTTAGAATCGCCAATCCACCTAACCTGCATGTCTTTGGACTGTGGGAGGAAACCGGAGCGCCCGGAGGAAACCCACGCAGACACGGGGAGAACATGCAAACTCCACGCAGGGTGGACCCGGGAAGCGAACCCGGGTCTCCTAACTGCGAGGCAGCAGCGCTACCACTGCGCCACCGTGCCGCCCTAGGTAATGTTATAATTACCAAAAATACAGATCCCTTAGAATGAGTTTTTAACTACTTGGAGTAATTTAGAATTACATGTTAGCATATATCTGGTATTACTGTCAAGTACACAAAAGCAGAAAAAAACTTGATGATATTTCAGCTTATTTTCAATGTGTTTCTTGAAATTTCATTTATAGTTTATCCAATTTCATAGTGAATGAATTATATATTGACCAACAGTATCTTTATTTTTATAAAGAGCACTTCACAATTAATTGTCATACATGCCTATTTTTTTACGATTACAGCTCAGTTTTTCTATTCTTACAGTTTGAGCTCATAGTCTTTGAAATTAGTCTTTCAATCAAATGATCATAGAGAAAAGCCAAGCAAAATGACACCTTTTATTGGCTAACTAGAAAGATTACAATATGCAAGCTTTTGAGGCAACTCAGGCCCCTTCTTCAGGCAAGATGAAGAAGAGGCCTGAGTTGCCTCGAAAGCTTGCATATTGTAATCTTTCTAGTTAGCCAATAAAAGGTGTCATTTTGCTTGGCTTTTTCTCTACATTCATAATGGCTAACACGGTACAGCACCCTAGTAATCAAATGATCAGTTACTTGAATAACACAACATATTCAGACCTGCTTATTAATCCAAAAGATGATTGCAGGGTGTCAGGTTTACCCTGGAAGCACTAGACAGAGCAGAAACTCTGCGATAGTGCTGTCACAGGGCTCATTCTGCACGCACCTGCACTCACTGGGCCAATGAACAATTCATTGCAGAAAGGTAAATGTGGTTTGACAGAATTATTACTATACTGCTTAGCCATAAGTGTTTTTCTATAAACGTTTGCATCTAAATTTTGGAAATATTTTTAAAAAGTCTCAAAATAGCTAAACAGTGTTGGCCTGTGCAATTCACTCTCAGCCCTATTATATTTAATCTTTTTTATTTAATCAAAACTGTAAATTAAATCAACTAGGTTCCCTTTTCGCCAGTCTTTGAAGAAACTGAAAATCCCAATACTCAAATACATCCTTAAATAAATAGGAATGAAAACACGAAATAACTGGCTCTTTAAGTATTCGCTACCTTTAAAATATGACACGCTGCGTTAAGGCTAAGCCAAATTAGACAACTTTTCCAGTGATTTTCAGTCAAAGCTTTCATTTACATAATCTTAGTGAGTTGGAGGCAGTCAAGAGTGTGCTGCTCCTGAGAAGCCAACAACCTAATGTAATATAAACAGAGACTCAGTTGAACTAGTCTGCAAATCTCTCTCGTAAGTACTAAAACAGAATGGAAAAAAAAGAACAAAAAGAAAGACTGTGGCCAAAGTTGCTCTGTTAACCCTTTGTACAGTGCCATATCCATCAGTGATTTAAATTGACATGGTGCCGCAGCGAGATCAGCAACTATGGTCTGCAAATCTGACATACATCATGACTAGAAGTCGCATAATATTACGTAGATTTTTGAAATAAAGAAAAATGGTTGCTTCACAGCTTAAGTTACATCAGTGGAACCCACCTGAATTTTATTTCAAACTAAAATACGCTTAGCTATTGACAGTGACACAGTTGTTGTTTGGTACAGCGCTTAAAAAAACAAAAAGTGATACAAACTAAGGATCATTCCAAGCAAATCAGTGAAAAGTACACTAAAAAGGGCTACTCAAAGTTGTTAAAAAAATAAAAATAAAAAATGCCCGAGGCACTGAAACCTTCCCCACCACTAAAAACCAAGGTTCATTATAAATATAAAAAATATGAAAGCTGAATCTGCAGTGAGGAGGAGGGATTACTGTATATATATATATATATATATATATACACTAGCAAATACCCGCGCTTCGCAGCAGCGAAGTACTGCTTTAAAATTTTAAATAATAAACTGAGGGAAATTATACCAATAATTATTTGTTAAGGTTCTCTTTGTATACCATGTTGTCAGTTCGCCCCTCCGGTTGTAATATGACCAAGTTGTGCGCTGAGCTTACTCTTGAGCATGCAACGTATAGTTGGCCATGTGAAAAGCAAATCAAGAACAGCAAGACCGCGCCAGCTGCGGAGCTCAGCTCGGAGCGAAATGAAGTGAATGAAATGAGGTGAATGGGAGGGGAGATGATCACGTGACTCCAACACCCGCCTTAACTCTCCATCCCTCCACAAACACAGTCTCTCGGATCCCAACTCTCCTTTATATATATATATAGATAAATGTGTGTATGTATGTATGTGTGTGAGTATATATATATATATATGTATGTGTATGTATGTATGTGTATATGTATATATGTATGTGTATATGTATATATGTATGTGTGTGTGTATGTATGTGTGTATATGTATGTGTATATATATGTTGATATGTGTATATATAGATATATATGTGTATGTAGATGTGTATATGTAGATATGTATATATGTATATATGTATATGTTTACATAACCTCTTTAACACACTACTTCTCCGCTGCGAAGCGTGGGTATTTTGCTAGTTGTGTAATAATGTACAATTAAAAAGGCAATAAAATATTTAGCTATACTATAAAAACTGGTGAATATAAATCTAAGGAAATTATGCTCAGACAACATGAGGCACTGTAGTGGTCAGCACACTACAAAAAAAAGGACATAGTAGCACTTGAGGCTGTGCAAAGAAGAGCAAGCAACTACATCCCAGGACTTAAGGACTATCCTCTGACAGAGACAGAATTAAAACTGTTTCGAGCAGAGGAGGCTGTGTGGGAACCTAATACAGGTCTTCAAAATTTTCAAAGTCATTGATACCAAATAAATTCAGTAGAATACTATTGACTAAATGTCGAATCATGTACACAAGGAATCTTGTGGAAATTATATGAAAGTGCATTTAAGAGTTAGGCCAAGAATCACTTCTTTATGAAAATTGTTGTGGGAATCTGTAACAAACTACCAAGAGATATAACTGAAGCAAAAACCTCGAGACCTTCAAGAAGTAACTGGAGGAGAAATTGGGACATCTTAGTTATTAGCTAAATTAATAAGCTTGATGGACTGATTGGTCTAAAATTCATGTGTCAAAGGTCTTATGTCTGCAAGGCATTGCTTAATGGGAGAAGACCTAGAACAAAGCCAGAACATGCTGGCCTGGGAAACTATGAATTTCCACAGCGGATTTGGAGGATGTTTTGGAGAACAGGATACTACTGTGAGTTTCACCGGGATAAATGGAATGACAGTGATGACACTAAGCACCATTGAGAAAGATCTTATTTCAAGTGGTAAGAGACACAAATATATCAATTTTACAATGCAGCATAGAAGAGGTGGAACTATTAATAGTACCACATGCACTGACCCAAAAAATGAAAGGGAATAATATTTTTGCCTTGATTGTTGACAACATAAACTGCCTTGTCTGAAACAGAAAAAAATTGGATTTTTGAACAGTTAAAATCAAAGAGCAAAACAAATGTTGTGATGTTGGGATATGAGAGATTGATCAATTCTTGTAAGGAAAATCCATCCATCCATCATCCAACCTGGTATATCCTAACACAGGGTCACGGGGGTCTGCCAGAGCCAATCATAGCCAACACAGGGCTCAAGGCAGGAACATTTAAATCAAATTTCCTAGTTTCTCTAGTATAAGAAATAAATGAGGGTTTGGGATGGAAAAAAAAAACCTTAATCATACAATACTCTTTTTCCAGTATGCACAGTATGCTGATGGAGGAAAGGAAACATCTGCTGCTGGACTGAAGTTTGAATTTTCGTTGTGAAAAAAATACAACAAGAACAACAGGAAAACAATAACAACTCTCATTTTTAACAACTGATATCTTGTGTATATCTTGTGTCACTGCCCAAAAGAGCCAAACTGCTTCAGAATCAGCATTTGTGGAGCATTATATTATTACTGTAGAAGAGCCCAAAGAATTGGCAAACAATTTTGGGGAAGCAGATCACACCTCTAGATGTTACAATTAGGGTCATACTACTAGTGTTCTATGGGGTTAAAGTCAGAAGAGAAGGTAGGCCAAGGCAGCACCTGTACAGCAGCATTCCCTCCTTCAGAAACTTATGACCAGATCAGCTATTTGTGGCTTGGTATCATCCTGCTGTAGCGTAGGGTCACACAAGAGATGTGAGCAGAGCACTTTGCTCTAATGCCAGCAAGCATGTCTCTCACTATCCTCTCACTTATGTGGGCTGTCTGTCGGAAAGTGGTTTCAGTAGCACACAGGTGGCTGATCAAAAAAAAAAAAAAAAAAAATCTCTCAGATGGACCAGTATGTGTTAGTCTTGCTCTTGTGTGGTCATTTGAGGATAGTAAGATCTTAGAGAGACATCTGCCGTGAAAGTCTTCTGAAAATTGTTCTGTAGCAGTGATATACAGTGGGGCAAAAAAGTATTTAGTCAGCCACCAATTGTGCAAGTTCTCCCACTTAAAAAGATGAGAGAGGCCTGTAATTTTCATCATAGGTATACCTCAACTATGACAGACAAAATGAGAAAAAAAATCCAGAAAATCACATTGTCTGATTTTAAAGAATTTATTTGCAAATTATGGTGGAAAATAAGTATTTGGTCACCTACAAACAAGCAAGATTTCTGGCTCTCACAGACCTGTAACTTCTTCTGTAAGAGGCTCCTTTGTCCTCCACTCGTTTCCTGTATATATGGCACCTGTTTGAACTCGTTATCAATATAAAAGACACCTGTCCACAACCTCAAACAGTCACACTCCAAATTCCACTATGGCCAAGACCAAAGAGCTGTCAAAGGACACCAGAAACAAAATTGTAGACCTGCACCAGGCTGGGAAGACTGAATCTGCAATAGGTAAGCAGCTTGGTGTGAAGAAATCAACTGTGGGAGCAATTATTAGAAAATGGAAGACATACAAGACCACTGATAATCTCACTCGATCTGGGGCTCCACGCAAGATCTCACCCCGTGGGGTCAAAATGATCACAAGAACGGTGAGCAAAAATCCCAGAACCACATTGGGGGACCTAGTGAATGACCTGCAGAGAGCTGGGACCAAAGTAACAAAGGCTACCATCAGTAACACACTACGCCGCCAGGGACTCAAATCCTGCAGTGCCAGACATGTCCCCCTGCTTGAGCCAGTACATGTGCAGGCCCATCTGAAGTTTGTTAGAGAGCATTTGGATGATCCAGAAGAGGAATGAAACCAAAATAGAATTTTTTGGTAAAAACTCTACTCGTTGTGTTTGGAGGAGAAAGAATGCTGAGTTACATCCAAAGAACACCATACCTACTGTAAAGCATGGGGGTGGAAACATCATGCTTTTGGGCTGTTTTTCTGCAAAGGGACCAGGACGACTGATCCGTGTAAAGGAAAGAATGAATGGGGCCATGTATCGTCAGATTTTGAGTGAAAACCTCCTTCCATCAGCAAGGGCATTGAAGATGAAACATGGCTGGGTCTTTCAGCATGACAATGATCCCAAACACACCGCCCGGGTAACAAAGGAATGGCTTCGTAAGAAGCATTTCAAGGTCCTGGAGTGGCCTAGCCAGTCTCCAGATCTCAACCCCATAGAAAATCTTTGGAGGGAGCTGAAAGTCCGTGTTGCCCAGCGACAGCCCCAAAACATCACTGCTCTAGAGGAGATCTGCATGGAGGAATGGGCCAAAATACCAGCAACAGTGTGTGAAAACCTTGTAAAGACTTACAGAAAACGTTTGACTTCTGTCATTGCCAACAAAGGGTATATAACAAAGTATTGAGATGAACTTTTGTTATTGACCAAATACTTTTTTTCCACCATAATTTGCAAATAAATTCCTCAAAAATCAGACAATGTGATTTTTTGGATTTTTTTTTTCTCATTTTGTTTCTCATAGTTGAGGTATACCTATGATGAAAATTACAGGCCTCTCTCATCATTTTAAGTGGGAGAACTGGCACAATTGGTGGCTGACTAAATTCTTTTTTGCCCCACTGTAGTGGAGTTGCTTAATTCACTGGGTTTTGCAACACTGACACCTGACATAGCTGCCTGTAGCATGCCATTGGCCCTCTTCCATCCTTCTGTTGACATTCAAAGCATTGTGGAATGCACAGAAAACTAAGTGTGGTCTGTTAACTTGATGTGACATAAGCGTTGAATTATGGCCTTTTAAAAGATTACTGTTATATGTACCTCACTTGGAAAAATTAACCTAACGATCTTTCATGCATTTTGGCAAGCCACAAGGCTTCACAGCACAAGTTGGATGGTTAATAAGGGAGCTAAAACAAGCTGGTAACCTTTTGTGAAACCGCCAAGGCTATAACTATTGTTTTGTCATTCTATTTCTTTTTTCCATCAGTATGTATTAATTTAGACACATCTTAAGCAACAGATGAGTGGTTACTGCTGACGAGTTTCAGTTGCTCAAGTAACAGTTTAATCAGAAACATTGTTCTCAAACTCAGTCCTCAGGACCCTATGTGACCATAGGGTATGTGTTCCAAACAGTTTCATAATTTATTTAATCTAATACTGATCTAATTTCTTTCATATAATTAGTTGTTTTTTTCTGCTTTTTACCTCTTCTTTTTTCAGCACTCAGAAATTAACAGCAGTGTGATTTAAATATGTATAAGACATTTAGAAACATTTATATTTTTTGCTTTAGCTTTAAATGCTTAATTTTGTTTTGTTGTTTTCCTATTAATTTGCCTTTTTCTACATAGCTTGCTTTTAACTGTATACCAATAATGGCAATTAACAATAAGTAGAGAAGGCACACAATGCAAACAACACTAAATGCCTAAAGGATTCAAGTACTTCAGCTTCAGATCCACTTAAATTATGGATTAAATAAGTAGAATACCTTGAAACATAGAAATATAATGAAACTCATGATGAAAATCTGAAAAACCAAGTTAAAAAATACTACATTTTCTTCATGTATCATACATACAATACGTGGTACATTCTAATAAAAATTTATGAAACTTTTAAGTTTCATAATTTCTACACTGACCACAAAACACAGAAGCTGAGAAATTAAAGGTTGCTTAACTAGGCTAGGAGTCCATTTAAAAACAGAAGTTGGTTGGAATAAAAACCTGCAGCCACATGGGGTTTACAAGTGATTTTGGGAGCTACTGGTTTAGAACCGTGCTTAGCCTAAACAGCATTTCTTTCAAAAATGAGTAAAAATCAGACTCTCAAGGAAAATTCACAAGAATGAAGCAAATGCAAAATACATACAGAGGTCATCCAATGTTGAAATAAAATTAGGCTTCCAGGTCAGTGAAGTGACAATTCTACTCACTATGCCATCGTGCCAACCACCAGATGCCTATGATTTTCTAATTATTGGACTTCCTTTAATGACTATGTTTCGTTTACATTTCCTTTGGCTACTTTTCTTTACTGTGATTTTTTTTCAAACCACAACACAGATATGTGAATTAATGATGTGGCCATTTTCAGGGATGTATCCAATCTGGTATTATGAATGCTAATGCTTACCAAGTTACACATACTTTATAATTAGTTTTACTATTATTCATCCATATTGGTATGTTAACCTGTAAGTGTAAAAGGCAACATTAGTTTTAGTTATGAATGAAACGATTATATTATAATGTGCAAATGCCTATTTTATTTCTTTGTTAGTTAGCATACTTGCAAGATGACCTAAGAATCTACACTGAATGATAATCTGAACGGAATACACAGTCTAACAGACATCTAGGTTCACAGACTAAGCCTACAATGTGATAAAGAGTACATTATCTAATGCATGAGAGGAATTTGACCTTCTAAGCTACTTTTTAAGGCACTCCTATTCTCTACATTCAGGCATAGCAAGTAAAGGAACACAAAAATCAAACTGTCATTGTAAACAGAACCACTGGGAAAGTCCTAAGACATAAAACGTTATTTTCATACTGTTAGCAAATATGTAGTAAATCATAATGTTAAATGACTCTATTCCAATCTTCTTAGTCAGAGATGAATTACTTACTGCAAACCTTCAGACAGTATGTCTCTTAAGTAGGAGGTATGATTATCTTTGCAATGTCAGAGTTTTAGTCCAATGCAAATGTTGTAGGCCTTTGTGTTTTTACACTAGGTAATGTACAGATACAAAAATAAGCCTTTTCATAAGCCCTTTGAAAAACCAAGACCAAAACTGCTAGTCCTGAGTTTATTATGCTATGCAAAATAAAAACTATTAAAGATAATGTATAGTAACAAAAAATAAAGTGACCTTTGTGATGACTACAATTTGGAGCAAGTAATGTTTAGGACTAACTGGGGAACATCTAAAACACCAAAGTTCTCACACTTAAGCATACACTACAAAACACAACCCAATGCTGACAATACAAGAACAATTTACTTACATGCACATGACTTATGCTATATGCATATTTTTTTAAATAATATGAATGCACAAAATATTTAAGCATTTCTGCCTCTATATATGTGACTAGGGCTAAAACACTTAACAGAATGGATGCCTTAATAATAATACTGGGATAATCTCAGAGACTCTAGTTTATGATGTAATTCCAGGTGCATTGTTAGGGTTTTTGTTTTTTGGGGGGCTAGTGAAAGGGAAAAACCAAACAGTGGCATATAGCATCCTGATTAAATTTCATGATTATGAGAATTTACACTTAAAAGCTAAATTGCACTGTTCTGCTTCCCTAAAAATGAGGACAAAGATGAATAAGGGGGTGAGTCTGGAATCAGTGACAAGTAATAACCCATTGTGCCAAGTACCTCATAAGTCAACCTAATGAACTTTAAGTGAATAATGCTACTGACTAAACATAAAAAGCAGTCATCAATACAACATAGGAAACTAAACTTGAACTTGAAAACCTAAATGTACTAAAAAAAAAAGCTTGAATGCCAGTTGTTTACAAGACCCAATGAAAAAGAAAAACAATATCAACCAACAAACTGTTGAATCTTTAATATTCTATGAAAATCAATGAAAAACTTTTTTGTCTCAAATAGCACAAAAAAAGAAACCCTAGTGTACTTTTCAATAGTATACACAGATGCATGGAGTTCTTGGTTGCAATTATAGAACTAAACAGTCTGTACCCAAAATGGAACACAAACTTCATCCATCCATTATCCAACCCGCTAGTTAACAACTATAATTTACATACATTGGCAGGAAACCGGCGGCACGGTGGCGCAGTGGTAGCGCTGCTGCCTTGCAGTTAGGAGACCCGGGTTCGCTTCCCGGGTCCTCCCTGCGTGGAGTTTGCATGTTCTCCCCGTGTCTGCGTGGGTTTCCGCCGGGCGCTCCGGTTTCCTCCCAGAGTCCAAAGACATGCAGGTTAGGTGGATTGGTGTTTCTAAATTGGCCCTAGTGTGTGCTTGGTGTGTGGGTGTGTTTGTGTGTGTCCTGCGGTGGGTTGGCACCCTGCCCGGGATTGGTTCCTGCCTTGTGCCCTGTGTTGGCTGGGATTGGCTCCAGCAGACCCCTGTGACCCTGTGTTCGGATTCAGCGGGTTGGAAAATGGATGGATGGCAGGAAACCAGGCTAACAGTATATAAAGATTTTTCTTTTATTGTAGCATTTCTCGACCTGTAGGTTGCGACCACCCTAGATGGGTTGTCAGCTTAAATTAAATTAGCCATCGATGTAATGTTTTAGGGGGCTGCTGATTGCAGATTTCAATTCCGCACCTTGTGAAGGACATTTTATTCCTACACACTGGGAAATTGAAATGACTGATGTTAAGTCCAGTTATGAGCAGATGACAGCCTGCTATACAGGGCACAATTCATTAAGATAAACAACGAACATGGACAAGTTCCTCAAATATCTCGTACCACCACCCACTGCAATTCCATACCAGCTTTTTTTTTTTTTTTTTTTTTTTTAAGATTGATCCAAAACACAGAACACCACAGAAATGTTAAAAGAACATACAACACAGACTTTCAGAAGTATATTTACTATGAAGCAAGGTAAACAACAGCCATTGTATGAAATCTGTAGTGTGATACTACCTGACGAAATCATGTAGCCTTCAGCTAGAAAGACATCTGGAAACAAAGCATGCTACTTAAAGAAGTAAATCATTTAATTTTTTTAAATGAAAAAAAAAAATGAAAATCTTGAGGCATTACAAAAAACTTATCAAAACTTGTGAAAAACAGACAAGCCTAATTATTGTTGCAAAAATCAAATGGACACTAAATCTGATTTAGTATTAAACACTCGTTTCTTCAGTCATTTTTGGATGAGTACCGTGTATATTTCATTTATTATGTATGCTGTATTTAAATGTTAAATATGTATTTACTGGTATTTGTTAATGTGTGTCATTTGATAATGCTGGCTAGTTTACATTTAAATTACTGCTAATAAAGGGTAATTACTGAGCACAAATAGAGCAAACTTTGAGTACCTAGGCCAAGAAGGTAGAGACCCACTGCTTAAATGTACAGTAATGAGACTTGAAATACTTACCATTGTCACCTGACACTTTGAGACAATCCAAGAGCACTGCCTTCCAAATAGTCTCTATATCAAATGGAATGCCATACCAATTCTAGGATCACTATCATCATCATCAAGGCAAAGACAACTTCTATTGAAGCAATCACCCTGCATGTATTATATTGGATGGGACATAGCATCAGAATGTCCAACTACTGAGCTGACCTGAAAGAGAATTGTCAGTGACTACAGAAAATAGATCAAAGTCACCCTCAAGACCTACTTTATGAAATGCCAGATCAGCATGATTAGCTGGGGAGTCCTAGTCAAGGAGCAAACACTAAAGCCTCACCTGACTGATCTATCATATTTTTTTTTTTCCCAAGTTTCAGTGATGATGTGTATTATATATACATACATACTGTAAGTATACTGTAAAAAGCAAGTAGCCATACCTGCACCACTTTTACAATAATCTTCATTATTAATAGTCCAAACTACAACTCTGTTTTGTAATACTGCATTTAAAACATTTTAAGAAATAAATGCCTCTGTCATACTAAAAAATTCAGAAGTGAGCGTCAGTGGGCTTTGCACCCTAGGAACCAAGTTGTCCAAGGTTGGTATTTTTTCATCCAGCCATTTTAGCTGTAGACCCATCTTCAATAAACTGTGACACGCAGACACAGTCTTATCATTGAGATATCGATGTTTTCGGTAACAGAGGACTCTAAAACATTGAGATCCATCAAAAAGCAGAGATCAAAATTTTTGACGAATTTAAAGCTTTTACTCCTTCCACACTGACAATAGGTTATGGTGGGGGAGGGCACAAAGCAAAAACCTTCCTTAAATTCTTAAAACCTTCGTAAACCCTCTTAAACAGCCAGTTTAAAACCTTTGAATTCTACAAACATACAGTATATATGAATAAGGAAACTCAAATTGGAAAGTAACATTATAGCATAGTTCTATGACACTTGACATTGCTTAAACCTTTATAGTACAAGGTTTTTTTAATGTAACATTTTTAATGTCTAACCTTAACTAGTATTCCCTAAGAAGATTCACTTATTAAGTTCACACTTTACTTGTTTTAAACTTTTTTTGTTGTTGTTACTCTGCAAAGTGCAGACTGGCTGCAGTCTTGAGGACACATTTACACAAAAACAGTTAAGGATAGTACTACAGCATAATGTCTCATTTTCATTTTACTTTATTAACAGATTCTTCTAATAATGCATTAAGCTGCTCGATTCTATGACTGAAACAGAAACTGTTTGCCACATTTAGCAGAGGTGTGTTGTGAGGATATCTACCTATAAGCTTTTTGTACAGTATTTTGCAAAACTGATTTTGAAAACAGCCTTGATCATAACAGTTTCCTTATCAGCAGCAACAGGAGTAGTCTGTATATATAAAACAAAACGGAACAAAAAAAAAACGCAGCAGTATCACAGTCACCCTGTTACTCAATAGTCTTTCTACAGCAAAACATACTATATATCCAAGGATTTTTTGAACAATATGAGGACTCAGCTAAAGGTAAACTAACCAATAACAGGAAAAAATAAATAAATAATGAACAACACATACCAAAAATAAGAAATTCCAAAAAAAAACACAATTCTTTTTTGTGTTATTATATATCGCATATATCATACATGTGTTAGATATTGTCTATAAAACGTATTCACCCCTTGGAAGTTCACGTTTTATTACTATAAAACATTGAAACAAGTGGATTTAATTTTGCTCTTTTTTGACACTGATCAACTAAAAGACTCTTTAATGTCAAAGTTAAAACAAATCCTTGAAAAGTGGTTTAAATTATTACACATACAAAACTCAAAATGATCTCATTAATCTGATACATTTTTGCACCCTTCAAGTGAGTATTTAGTAGATATACCTTTGGCAGCCAAAACAGCCATGAGTTGATGTACACAGGTTTCTGTCAGCTTTGTACATGCAATGTTTTCCCATTCTTGTTTGCAAAACTGCTCAAATTCATTCAGGTTACATGGGGATCAAGAGTGAACAGCTGTTTTCAAATCTAGCCACAGATTCTTAATTAGATTGATATCTAGATTCTGACTTGGCTGCTCTAGGACACTAGCATTGTTGTTTTTAAGCCATTCCTGGGTAGCTTTGGCTATATGCCTGGAGTTCTCATCTTGCTGGAAAACATATCTTACCCCAAGTCACTTGTTTATTTCAATCTGCATCAGCTGTTCCTCCTGGATTTCCCTGTATTTTCATGCATTCACTTTGCTCTCTACATTCACAAGTTTTACAGGGCCTGGTACAGAGAAGCATTCCCAAAGCATGATGCTACTACTACCATACTTCATTGTAGGAATCAGGTACTTTTGACAATATGTAGTGTTTAGCTAACACCAAACATAGCAGTTAGTGTAATAGTCAAAAAGATTAACTTTGGTCTTATCACAACATATAGTACTTAGTAGGAAATCCATTCCCGGACAGTTTTATCCATTCCCGGGAATTTGGGAATCCTGCATGTCATTCCCGGGAATGACACAGTACACAGGCATCTCACATGTGAACGGTTTTAGAACGACTGACACTTATTTTTAATAAAACTACTGCAATATGTTGACACCAATAAAAGACTAACCTTAACTACAAGCAGTTCATGCTGTCATATAAGTACATGTATCTAGTTAGATGCGGTAATAAGAGCGTAGAAAGCACAACGTGTCGAGCGTACGGTCGTCTAGGCGAGACTACCTTCGTGTAGAGTACGCCAGCTGCTGAGAAAGCACGCTCTGCCTCCACTGAAGTAGGCGGCACAGTCATCAGATACTGATACACTTGTTCTAAACAACGCCTGCGCTTCCAGTTGCTCTGAAACACCACCATTTCAGCTTTTACTGATGCATCCAGTTTCTTGTCATCATTCTGTGATGGCAAGTTTCTTGGCACAGACTGACGCATTGCAATTTCAAGTTGCTGTTCAAAGCTGTGAACAGCACAAACGTCAATGAACTCTGCCCCGTCCCGGCATTCACGAGCTGCAGAGTGCAGACACCTCCCAGTCCACTGTACTGATTTTTACACTTTTACACGCTATATATGAGAGCTTGGCCGTTCCCATTCAGCCGAGAATTCCAGCAGTTTCATTCCCAGGAATGCGGGAAAGGATTCCCTAGTACGTAGAATCTTCTTCCAGACTCCCATGTGACTTCTGATAAGCTTTATATGCTTGTATTTATTTATTTTGAACAGTGTTTTTTTTCTTTTTGCCACTCAACCATAAAGCTACAACTAGTGTTGTATGCACAGTTTTTTTCAATTTCAGCCAGTGTAGCTTGTAAGTTCTTCTGAGTCATCAGTGGTTTCTTACTATCCTCTCTCACTATCTTCTTCTTACACAATCACTCAAGCCTGTCCTGTGTCCTGTTGGTGTAAGAGAAAGCCCATTTAAGAAGCACGTAGGGATACACACACACATAGAGTGCATAGAAGAATACATAGAATACAAAACATTTAATTCTTTTAGGGCTAATTTTTTTTTTGTTTCTTTTCTCCCAGGGCTGAATATTTTTCCAAACACTAACTTTTTTTAAAAAAAGAGCACAAAGCAATTGAAATCAACAAAAAATATTTCCATTTGACAAATGTTACTGTCTTGCATGTTGTATGAGCCTGCATACTCTATGATTTCACATACATATCACATACATTTTACACAGCAAAGTCCTGCAAAGTCTGATCTCGCTCAAAGCAGCCAATTTCAGTCATTGCCACATTGCACTGCTTACAATACGTGTTGCTTTGGTGCCTACTTTTCAATTGTCTGTTGCTGCACTTTCTCACATATATTGTTAGTGTGTACTCTAGAGAGACAAGTCACCCGTTTGCCATCGTGCCATGCCACTGCCACCAAGTTATCCGCCCGCATAAAAACTGTATTGTCACCTCTTTTCATCTTCAGCCTGTCTGGCTTCAACTGTGAAGCCATGTATATCCTGTTCACTCTCACTGTGCCACAAGCTCCAATTCCCCTGCTCTGTAGCTCCATGAACAATTATGGGCATGTATAAAAATTGTCCAAATGTACACAACATGACCCAAATGTTCATAGCCCTGAAGCAGCTCCAGCACAACCTGACTTGTCAAGGGACAGTTCTCTCTTTGAAAGAAATACTTTCCTGTATATGTAATTACTTTCTGGCAGAAACCAGTGTTTGCTTCTGCCAGTACAAAATGTTTTATGCAATACTTTGTGGGCTTGTATGGCATATATATACAGAAAAAAAGGTGTCCCTTATATTTTATCATGGATTCATGCACAGACAAATTACAGCCAGGTTGATAAAATTGTTTCTATGTTGGTTCCACAATGTCAAGCAGGGGCTGAACTTTTATGCATGGCGTTATAGCCTGGCTCACCCCATGGGATTTGCTTCTGTTTATTACAGAAGTGAATAAAACTTTGCAGGAGCACGTATCTATCATCACACTGCATAACCTGTCCAAAGCCACCAGGGGACAAAGCACGTTTGGACCAATGCTCCCTGAAGTTATATCACCAGTTCTGTCCCATCTCTATTTGTAATGCCACAGCGCGCTTCATCTCGTCTTTTGTTGTGGGTGTCCACTTTGAAAAACGAGAATGCGATGCAAGCGCAGCCCGCGATTCAAAAAATTTCTCTGCCTACCTGTTTGTCTCGTCTGACAGTAGCTGAAAAGCAGCATCAGGAGAAAGCAGCCTAAAGCAGTCCAGCAGTGGGTGATCTGTCGTGTCCAACAGCAAGCCATGCCGTCTTGTGAAATCCGGTAGCTAGTTCGGCTCCTACGGATCAATGTCTGTGTATTCCTTCCACGCGAACCTTGCCGTAGATGCATCGGCTACGTGAATGCACTCATCTGGCAGCGGATCAGCTGGCGCGGCATCGGCTGGTGTCCGATCAGCTGATGTCGGCTTCTCACTCTCTTGTTCGATCTCCTGATCACTGTCAATAAAATCCGATTCTGAAAAATCAGAGTCCAACTCCGCGATAATGCGCAAAACATTGTCTGCCGAGTGTTTTCTTTTCTGCACTCGCTTCGCTCCCTTGTGACATGTCGATGCCATCTTGCCATTGTTTACATTTCGCAACTTACGCACATGCAAGGATTAGTTGCCGAGTTAACGACTCTAGCATTCCTCCAAGCACAGAGGGAATGCCTGCGACGTGACAGTGAGTTTTGTTGCCATTAACAGCTGATTGTCTCCCTCTATCCCTGGATGTTGACTTCTGTCGACATTCGCCCTCAACCCCTCCTGTCGCACTCAACCCCTCCTGTCGACAAAAGTCGACATCCGCCCTAAAAGAGTTAATGTGCTACTTTAGTTACAATGGGATTTAAGAAACTAGTAAGTTAAACGATTTTAAGAAGTTTATGACGTTCTACTTTAATGACAAAATAAACTACGTGATTAAGGTGAAAATTTCAACCTTTTTTTCCCCCCACTGTGTCCCAGTTTTTTTTCTTTTCTCTGTACCCTAATACGCTTCCTTATGACACTCAGACGGTGGGCTACAGAGTGTCTTTTCATGGCGACTTTGATATCTGACCACTTCCTTTTATTTCTGGCACTGTGTGACTTGTTGAACTTGAACTTTCAAGTTTCTCCGCCACTCTATGTCACTCGATCAACTTTCTTTTGTTGTTTATACCTCTGCTTAAACCAACAAATGGAACGTTTTTCCTTGCCACCACTTGGTATTCGCTGAAATTATTCTTTTTTCCCCCATGCTTTGCCAATCTTTTCACAGAATGCTGAATTTATGAGGCTATTTATTTGATTTGCATATTCAAAGAAGAGTAATTCTGGAAGGAGTGCAGGCATGTGCATTACATTACACGCTAACCAGGATTTATGTAGTGGAAGAACATTGGAAGTTGGTGTACACACAGATTTATGCATCTGGATTTTTTTTGTGCATACGCACATTTCTATGTTTTAGTGTGAATTCTACGCACAGTGCTATACATGAAGCCTCAGGTGCATCCTGTTTTACAATATGGTTGCAAGACATGGACACTATCTAGTGACCTGAGACGAGGACTGTACTCCTTCAGTATTGTGTCTCTTCAGAGAATCCTTGGGTACCGCTGGTTTGGCTGGCTTTGTGTTGAAGGAGTAGTTGCTCATGCAGTCCCGAATGAGGCACATTACCTGCACTGTGAGAGAGCATCAGTTACAGCACTACAGCAATGTGGCATGATTCCCAGAGGGTGATCCAGCTCACAGGATTCTCATTGTTGAGGACCCAAGCATCTGGACCAGGCCAAGTGGACGTCCTGGGTGTGGCAGATAGATGGTCATTTCTGTGGGGGGAACGGGACTGAACTGTGTATCTGCCTGGGCGGGTTGCCAACTGGGATCTGGAGCTGTTTCATCGTGATTGTAGGTGCAGCAACATGCTGTAACAGCACATGCTCCCCACCTGACCTCACCTGACATTTCACCTTTTCAGAGAGTTTCCTAGAGTGTTCTTGTTGTCTTTATTGTGTAGGTTAGGCCACAACACTGACACGCCACAAGTTGCACTTTCCAGGTAAGATGAATTTATACTATAATTAACTGACACCCCCGTGAAAACTTCCAAGGGTGAATATTTTTATAGGCACTGTACTCAGTATATCCATTATCAAATTCACTTTAAATCAACAGGAGCTCCATGCAACCCTGAGCTTTCTTTCTCTTTCTCTGTCTTCTGTTAGCAACATTAACTAGAAGGCATGAACCAATGCCTTTAGAGAGTGTCAGTCCATTCCTGAGCATAAACCCAAAAACTTAGCCAATTTAGAGTCAAATCTATTAATTTCTTTTTGATGTGTGAAGAAACCAAAGCATGTGGAGGAAAACCCATGGCTGGGAAGGAAGTAGAAACTCCACAACAACAGAGAGGTATCAGTCTCCTAGAGTGGTGAAAAGCTAACCATTTCACTAATGAGCTGCCCACCATAAAATTAAGAATTGTGAAAAATATGTTTTTAGAACACAGCAGGCAACATACAGTTTCAACTATACTTGGCCATGGAGAAACTGTACATGGCCGCTTTAGGAAAGTTCAGTCTAAATTTGTAATCTAGAGAGAGGTTTCTGCAAACTTCATGCTTTCACTATTTTTAGTAAATACATCTGTTTGAGAAAGGCTTTCTTCGTTTATTTTAACAAAAGCATAAATGCAAGCATATTAATTTCTTTAATAATTAATTTAAATACAAGGTTTAAATAAATACTTTGCCCGCAACTATCTTTGTGAACTACACAATGACCTAGAAAACCAAGACAAAAATACAATAGGCCTACTGACTGCCTCCATCAGCCACATTCAGCATCACCTTACATCATTTACACTTGACATAGAGTATTAAGTTAACTAGTGACTCTATGATGAACCACTATGGTTGAGAAGGGGAGGTTTGTGTGCCTTCTAATAGACTAGGGCATTATCTAATGTTAATCCTGGTCCTGCATCTGATAATGCCAAAATAGTTCTCATTTTCCCGTGTTTCTGAATAGTAGTGAGCATGTTTAAAAATGGATATGCGCCTCAAGGCCGAAATCTACTTTTTTCCTTCAGGATTTCAAGTCCATGTCTGTGATATACTGGACTAACAAATAAAGTTATGTATGAAGTCTATTTTACTTATTAAAAAAAAAAGTATCAAACAGCTCTGAATTGTGTTAAACAGGTTTCAGAACGTTATGTTTAGAAGTGGATGGCACCAGAACTGGCTCTTGCCTTGAAACCAATGTGGCTGGGACAGGCTCTGAACTAAATTGTATTCAGTATGTTAATCCAATTTTTAATCCAGTTTAGGGTGATAGAGAGTGTAGCCTCGTTTCTTACCTCATTTTAGAGTAAAAAAAACAACCCTGGTGCTGGTAAAGTATGTCACAAGGCAATTCATACAGACTAAATCAATTATAACTGGTGATAGCGACCCTAATGAATTGCAAACAATCACATAGACATTACTAGTAATAGTTCAAAGAGATAAATAAGGAAAGACACCTTTCACACACATGAACCATTAACCATTCCTTTTCAAATGAAACCAGGGATCATTGAATGTTTTATGATCATTTTTCTATGATCAAATATTAATCCGTTTAGTGATATTTGTTTTGGTTTTTTTTTTTAGAAAAGAAAAATAATTTAACAACAAAAACAAAAGAAAAAACATTCCTACTACTGTGCAATGCACAACAATTTAACTTAATGAAGAGCATTCATACAGGACTTTTTAAACTCTTCCATCCAAATTGTCTTGTAGGGATTGTTTTTGTTGACAATTTAAAAACAAATGCTCTATTGTAAATTTTACTTCAGGAATGTAGCTGAAAACTTCTTGTTATATTAAGTTTCTTTTTCTTTCAAAAATTTCAGTTTTGAAACAGAAATATCAGTGCATGTAAGCAGAGCACAACTCTTGATGCACAGTATCTATTAATTTTTATTTTCCGAAACTCTTCAGAATCATTGAGTGAGTGTTAAGTGTGAATGCTATCATCCCTGGGATTTACCATGTCAGTTTAACATGCATGACTGAATAAATGTTATCAAATTCCTGGTATAGTTAATCTGAGAATTTCCTGGGTTCTGATTCTCAGAGGCACTATACTCAATTGCACTAGACCAATACAGTGATCCCTCGCTATATCACGCTTCGCCTTTTGCGGCTTCACTCCATCGCAGATTTTATATGTAAGCATATTTAAATATATATCGCGGATTTTTTGCTGGTTCGCGGATTTCTGAGGACAATGGATCTTTTAATTTCTGGTACATGCTTCCTCAGTTGGTTTGCCCAGTTGATTTCATACAAGGGACGCTATTGGCAGATGGCTGAGAAGCTACCCAACTTACTGTTCTCTCTCTCTCTCTTGCGCTGACTTTCTCTGATCCTGACATAGGGGGTGTGAGCAGGGGGGTTGTTCGCACACCTAGACGATAGGGACGCTCGTCTAAAAATGCTGAAAGATTATCTTCACGTTGCTACCTTCTGTGTGCAGCTGCTTCGTGAAGCGACATGCTGCACGGTGCTTCGCATACTTAACACTAGAATTACCAGAGCCTACGTAAAAACTCGTATATCCGGCCCACCTTAAATCGCTTCTTAAATCCATTCACACCTCTCCGCCAGCATCCTTTGTCCTCTAAATGTGCTGATAAAAGACAAGCTGCCAGCAGCCGGCTATTCCATCCCCCCACCGACTTAGAACGTGAGCGAAGTTTTCCCAGCTCACGCCTTGATTGATTATGTGGGAGTGAAGTGGAGTTTACAGTGGAAATAAGAGATCATTATTCTAAAGTAATCTGTGTAAACACATTGTTAAAACAGAAACTTTTTCATATTTTAGTAATAAATGTTACAAAATGTAGTAGGCATAAACTATAGAATATATAAAGCCCGAGTTCCAAAGATCAAATAAACACTTTCACAAAAGCTTCAAGAATGTTGTTCTTTTTTTCTTTCAGTACACGTGGCTTCCCTGTTTATTTCTATATCTAGTGACTTCTCTGCCTGTCTGTCTCTCTATTACGCAGTGCTCTGTCTGTCTGTGTGTTATGGATCTTAAAAATAAGTTATAAGGACAGTTGTTCCTGTTAATTGCAGTCTCAATTGTTAAAAAAATATTTTAAAAGGAGCATCCCACATGAAAATATAACGATCTCAGTAACTGACAGTGCATACCAATGTATAAATTTTATGTCCGTTTGAGGTTTAAAAGAAAAGAAAAAAAGAGCAACACTTCATCCCCAGCGGGGAATCGAACTCAGGTCTGTGAGGCAAGGAAAAGCTGCTCTGCAGCTAAGAGGCAAATCTTAGTGCGCTACGCCACAGAAGCTGTTGAGTCATTCTTGAAGCTTTTGTGAAACTGTTTATTTGATCTTTGGAACTCGGGCTTTATATATTCTATAGTTTATGCCTACTACATTTTGTAACATTTATTACTAAAATATGAAAGTTTCTGTTTTAACAATGTGTTTACACAGATTACTTTAGAATAATGATCTCTTATTTCCACTGTAAAACTCCACTTCACTCCCACATAATCAATCAAGGCGTGAGCTGGGAAAACTTTGCTCACGTTCTAAGTCGGTGGGGGGATGGAATAGCCGGCTGCTGGCAGCTTGTCTTTTATCAGCACATTTAGAGGACAAAGGATGCTGGCTGAGAGGTGTGAACGGATTTAAGAAGCGATTTAAGGTGGGCCGGATATACAAGTTTTTTCGTAGGCTCTGGTAATTCTAGTGTTAAAAGCTCAAAGGGCACGTATTGATTTTTGACTTTGTTTTTCTCTGTCTCTCTATCTCTCTCTCTCTCTGCTCCTGACGGAGGGGGTGTGAGCTGCCGCCTTCAACAGCTTTGTACTGGCGGTGCTTCGCATACTTAAAAGCCAAACAGCCCTATTGATTTGTTTGCTTTCCTCTCTTGCCTGAAGAAGGGGCCTGAGTTGCCTCGAAAGCTTGCATATTGTAATCTTTTTAGTTAGCCAATAAAAGGTGTCATTTTGCTTGGCTTTTCTCTACTCTCTGTTTCTGACAGTCTGTGCTCCTGACTCGCACTCCTTTGAAGAGGAAGATATGTTTGCATTCTTTTAATTGTGAGACAGAACTGTCATCTCTGTCTTGTCATGGAGCACAGTTTAAACTTTTGAAAAAGAGACAAATGTTTGTTTGCAGTGTTTGAATAACGTTCCTGTCTCTCTACAACCTCCTGTGTTTCTGCGCAAATCTGTGACCCAAGCATGACAATATAAAAATAACCATATAAACATATGGTTTCTACTTCGCGGATTTTCTTATTTCGCAGGTGGCTCTGGAACGCAACCCCCGCGATGGAGGAGGGATTACTGTATACACTTTTCAGCATAAAAGCAAACTCCTTACAAACAGTGCCAATATCCAATATCCTGGACCCAAGAGACAACGGCAAAAAATACTCTGCACCTAAGGTAAACTTGCAGTATTATTATGACATTTCTCTCATGTATAGAGTCAAATAATAATAAGAAGAACAAGAACAAGAAGAATAATAAGAAAAAGTATAATAATTTACACAAAGCATAAATTGGCTGGCACAATGACATTTGGAACATTAAGCCTGTCTTATAGACCCAGTTTTATAGACTAAACTATTTTCTAAACAAGAAGTCAACCCTGGGAGACTGGGATCCTGGTCTCATGGCAGGTCCTGCCACTGCACTGTGCACACAAATTCTTCCTTACTTAAAACAGACTTGTACAAGTATAAGGAAGCAAGTCTAGTTAAGACAGTTTTATGCCCTCTGTTTAGAAGCTATATCAGTGTTTATACACAGCAGTTTGATTGATAATCTTGTTAATCCCCAACATTTTTCAGGTAAATTTCACAGAAAAGTTTTTCTTACAATGATGCTGGTTATAGGACTACAATTTTTAAAGAGAACCTAAATTACTGCATAGTGTATAATGTTATTATTAACACACATACTTGAATCCAAGGCTATGAATTCCAAGATTTCAGATATTGAATATACTGAGCTTATTTGATATAAATTTGAGACACCTTAGAGATTCTAGCTATTCAAAACTGACACTACGCAAGACTGATCAATTAAATCCATTGTACCTAAGTTTGCCTGTGGTGTTCCTTCTGATCCAAGATTTCACAACAAAGATAAAAGCCTTCTTTTGCTATCCCCATTTTTAATCTTTGTTATTTAGCTTTGACCTTTCCTCTTGATCTTTTGATATTTCTCGACCTTCTTTATGAGGCTAATACTGTATCTTCCTGTATTGTTTTAAAAGTTACTTCTTTGTGTGTATTGAGATGCTGGTCACTGTGTAAAATAACATCAAAGAAAATAACAATTTAGTATTTGTAATCAGTGACGTATCTGCGATTAACTAAGATGACAACTCCAGCAATTGTGGAATAATAAAAGTTTAGCAACTTAAGTCCTTAAATTTGATGTGCCTTCTATTTAAAACATATCCATCCATCCATTTTCCAACCCGCTGAATCCGAACACAGGGTCACGGGGGTCTGCTGGAGCCAATCCCAGCCAACACAGAGCACAAGGCAGGAACCAATCCCGGGCAGGGTGCCAACCCACCACAGTTAAAACATATCGTTCTAAGTTATTTTGAAATGTAAATCTAATACTAACTTTAGGGCATCCACATGACCCCCCCCCCCCACACACACACACACACAAATTAAATGCATTCCCACAATTCTCAGTATCTTTTAATAACATCCAACCTCCCACTTATTTCAACACTTTGGAAAATGCAAGCATTATGTAATATTTGGTTAACTGCTGACCTACAAATATATGGAGTTTTCTCACCTTTACACCAATATCAGAAAGGCTGTAACAATTTCCTAGATCATTCTTCTCAAAAGTCTCAACTGTGAGTGAGTATTAACAAGAATGTTTTTTTTTTATTTGGGCTACTAGTATTGGTTGAGCATCCTTAACCTGAAATTTCAAAATCAGAAATGCTCCAAAGCCCAAAACTGAAACTGCTGTCATTCAGTTATGATGATAGTTTATGTAAGGTTGAAACAACTGGCAGCTATGATTCATGAAAATGTGAATTGTAAAATATGCCTTTGAAGTAAATAATATGTCACACCCCATCAAAATGAGGTGAAAAGGACTGCTGTTAAGAGAGCTGATAATGAAGAGGTATAGGAGATACAGATATCAACACTCAAAACACCCAAATTAGTAAATGTGCCTACCAATACCAGATGAAGCATGGACAAGACTGCACAGCATCCACCTTCTGACTGTGCATTCAAAAAATAATTAAAGGAAGTTAACATTACTGTCTAATTGGAAATGCAAACAGAATATATCTGTAGTGTTATAACACATAGCATATACTTATCTAACCTGTACTTGCTGTTGTTATGCCATATAGTGATGCAATAGTCAAAATGACAGAAAAATATTGTAGCAGACGGTAGCACTCCTCAAATATGTGGAGGCAAGTAACTGCAGTGGACTATGTGTGTGTCTGTCTCAATTCTGTTGCTGAAGTGGGGGGATCTTAAAGATTGTCTTAGAATACTAATAAATGATCCTTCAGTACAGGAATTCCCATTTAATGGGGCAATAGGATTTAGGTTTAGGTTTCTTTATTTAGTCATGTTTACACAAGAAAACATGAAATTTGCCTTCTCAGTTGCATCTAATAACAGGTAACAGACAGAATGAAATAAAACAGACAAATAGAAATAAGAAAGGTTAAGGTAAGGCAGTTAGATAAAACATATTTACACCAAAAAAAAAAAAAAGGCAACAGGATATATATCAAAACCTTAAACATTATCTCCGATATTTCTTATTGAAAAGTCGTATGGCACTAGGAAGAAAGGAGTTTCTGGAACGATTTGTGTGGGTTTTCAAAGCAACTATCCTTCCTGATTTACTGAAGTTTAGTTCTACATGTAATGGATGTCTGTCATCAGTTGAGATGATTTCCAGTTTCTTTAGCATTGCCCTCTGACACACACTAGTCAAATCATCTACATCAGCCCCAATAACTTTAGCTGCATACTTCGTAATCTGCTGGAGCTTTTTTGAGTTTTGGTTTGTCAGACTATTAAACCAGGCAATGAAAATGAAAGTGATCACAGACTGTATCATACTACGATAGAAGGACAACATGAGGTCCTTGTCTACTTTAAATAGTTTGAGTTTATGGAGGAGAAATAAGCGCTGGTTGCATTTAGAAAATAATTTTTTTGTATTTGTATTCCAGTTAAGATTGTTATCTAGGTAAGTTCCTAAGTATTTATATTCATTCACTATTTCTACCTCCTCTCCCAGAACTACAATAGGTGAACATACAGATTTCTGTCTCTTAAAATCAAATATCATTTCTTTGGTCTTTTTTACATTCAGAGTGAGAGAGTTTTTATTGCACCAGTTTACCATACAGTCCACTTGATTTAGATTGGGGAGGATGAAAGCCACTGATATGCATCCTATGATCATGGTGTCATCCGCATACTTAATAATGGAGCAGTGGTCATTGTTCTGTCTCAGGTCACTTGTGTTATTTTTATATATTTTAAGCCCTTATAAACTCTCCCACACTATTACAAACATTTCACGCACAATTATACAGCATAAACCCTTTGTATTCTCTTAGATATTAGGTAAGATTCGTTGAAATTATGTATGTAAACACAGTTTACATACAGTAAAACCTAAATATTATTTTAAAGATATCAAGCGTCTCCGATATCACATATGTTACAGCCATTACGACAGACAGGCCACCAGCAATAAATACGTACAACGCAAGAAAAATTGTATACAGTAAAATGTGTGTACAGTGACACTAAACTATGTACATGTAATAAGTACTGTACGTAAATAATTAATTATGGTTACTCACCAACAATGACATGACGACTTGTCCGATAACGATGAGTTTAATTTTACTGCACAACAAAGGAGAGCGTTACAGTTCTTCTAAAGGAGCCTCTTCAGGCGACTGTTTAGCACCGCCGTTGTTCTTCTTCCATCACTCTTCAATCCAAATCCCTAGAGCAGATTCCATCCAGACTACTGCCTTATCACGTCCACTTGCAACTCATTTTGCGCCCTGGTTAAAAGACACTGCGGCCGTAGATCTTATATGCTTTTCCTCCTTTTTAAATAAAAAGAATCGTGGACTCATCGTGTAGCTGTTTCCTTCCTTCAACATATCCAAAACTTTTACCTTTTCTGCAATCATTTGCATCTTCTGTTGGCGCTTGTGCACGTTAATGTTGAATGAGTGAGATTACACTTCCTGGTTAATGCAACACTCCGTCGCTGAGCCAATCAGCAGCACACAGGAACTTAACCGCGTGCTCTGATTGGGTAGCTTCTCAGCCATCTGCCAATAGCGTCCCTTGTTTCAATTCAAATGCGTCCCTTGTTTCAATTCAAATGGGCAAATCAACTGAGGAAGCACACGTACTGTAGACCGCAGACATCCACGAAGCAGTGAAAAATCCGCGATATATATTCACATATGCTTACATTTAAAATCCGCGATGGAGTGAAGCCGCGAAAGACGAAGTGCGATATAGCGAGGGATCACTGTAAATGAGTTTACATTCATACTGTTTAATTTCCCAATCAGTATATGAGGCTGTATAGTATTGAACGCTGAAGAAAAATCCAAAAATAATGCTCTGACATATGAACCAGGCTGATCAAGAAAGGTATAGATTTGATGTAAGATAACAAGCGGAGCATCTTCCACACTTCTGTTTGCACAATAAGCAAATTGATTGTTATCTTGAAAAGACTTTGTCTCTGTCATTAAAATGTTTTTCACCAAGTGTTCAAAGCATTTCATTGGAATAGATGTAAGTGCCACTGGTCTACAGTCATTTAAACAGCTTGGCCTACAAGCCTTAGATACAGGGGTAACGATTGATTGTTTCCACAGATTAGGTACAATACCACAGGTCAGAGACCAGTTAAAAAGCAAATGAAAAACTGGGGAGAGCTGCTTAGAGCTAGACTTTAAGAGCCGACCTGATATACCGTCTGGTCCCACTGCACTATTTGTTTTGGCCTGCTGCAAGCCTTTTTCCACTTCAGTTAAACTGAACCCAATCACAGCAGAATACCTGGTGTTTTTATAAAGTATTTCCTTTATTTCTGTATTTTGGGTGCTGAAATCACTTGTTTCAAATCTGGCATAAAAGTTTTTCAGTTCATCTGCTAAAAGCTTGTGGTCTTTGTCAGCTGGAAAATCCACATTCTTTTTAGGGCCCAGTTCTGTAATTGTTTTTAGTCCCTTCCAGACCTGCTTTGGATTGTTATCATTGAACCACCTCTTGATTTTTTCCCCATACAACTTTTTATTTTGTTTAACCTGTTAATCCTTTGCTGTAAAATTCGCTTATCTTCTAACTTATTTTCTTGATGCGCATATTGCTTTTGCAATAGTAATGCTTTAACCTCTTTAGTGATCCATGGCTTACTGTTTGGGTACACCTTGACAGATTTTTTCTTAACGATCATAGACTCACAGAATTGAATATATTCGCTGACAGCATGGGTGGCCTCATTCAGTGACTGTGAGGATGTCAGCAGATCCCAATTTGTACAGGAAAAGCATTCCTGCAGTTCCTCTACACTTTCCTTGCACCAGTTTTGTGTTGTTCGTATGGCTGGTTTTTCTTGTTTCAGTTTCTGTTTGTACTTTGGGAGAAGATGAACAACTACGTGGTCAGACGCACCCAGGGCTGCTCTGTGATGCGATATGTAGGCATTAGGGACATTTCCATAGCACTTGTCCAGAGTTTTGTCCCCTCTAGTGTTAATATTCACATATTGATGGTAATTTGATAATACTGACTCCAGACTGCATAAATTAAAATCACCCATCACAAGTTTGAAAGAACCAGGTGATTTGGTTTCTAGTTTATGAGCAGTTTCAAGAATTGATTCAGCTGCAGTTCCCACATCAGCATGCGGCGGAATGTAAACGACTGTCACAAATAACTGATTAAACTCCCGTGGTAGATAGTATGGATGAAGTCCGATGGTGAGTAATTCAATATTTGGCGTGCAGATGCGCTCTTTTTCAGTGATATTCCTGCACCACTTTTTGTTAATGTAAAGGCAGACCCCACCACCCGTCTGCTTACCAGAAGCTGGATTTCTGTCTTGCCGTACACAAACAAATCCATCTACTTCGACTGCTTTATCCGAGTCTGTATTCTTAAACCAGGTCTCCGTAAAGCACATCAGACAGCTTTCACGGTACTCGTGGAGGTATTGCGCAGATGCTCTCAGCTCGTCCAGTTTATTTCGCTCATGATGATGGTTGGCAAAGGTGTTTTAAAACTTCTCCGTCTAAGACGTACTCGTAGTCCACCTCTTTTTCCTCGCTTTCTGGGTTTCAAAGATTTTAATTCGTCCGATATATTAGTAATACACGGGGAGTAACTAGTAGTTGGTCTCATAGATAGCAACGCATCCCGGCTGTAAATGAACAGCGCCGGCCACACACCTGGGATTTCCTGCGCAGGTAGTGCGTTAGTGTCCCGTTGGATTCCAAAGGCGATAACGATCAAAAATAAGAAACTTTCGCAAATGTTGTTAAGCATTTTATAGAAGTAACTACTTGCAAACTAGTAAAAAGAAAAAGAAAATAAAAAGAAAACAATTTTACATGATTTAAGAACAAAAAATAGGTATAAAACACGGACAGATGCACTGAGAGGTCTGCTACAGAGCAGCGAGGATAAACTGTTTTTGACCCCAAGGAACATAAAATGCTCAAATAAGAATTGCATAATGTGTAAGCAGAGACACTTTT
Organism: Erpetoichthys calabaricus; assembly: GCF_900747795.2. Classification (NCBI taxonomy): domain Eukaryota; kingdom Metazoa; phylum Chordata; class Cladistia; order Polypteriformes; family Polypteridae; genus Erpetoichthys; species Erpetoichthys calabaricus. The sequence continues at coordinate 151,783,764 of NC_041401.2, read as the reverse complement.
GTCAATGTCCTGCAAGGGCCTGTCCTAACTGAATGTGATTCAATTGATTGTATTTTAAAAACTGGAATGTATGCCTTTATTGTAGGTATTGCTTTTTGAAAATGTTTCAAATATTTTGTTATTAGTATATCTGTTATGATTTGCATTTTAGTGAGCATAGCTTTATTAAAAGTGATTTAAAATTTTTATTTATTGCTTTTTGTGAGTATACTTTAATTGTAAATCACTTACAATTTGTATGCATTCCTTGCTAATAGTATTTAATTTATTGTGCCACCTCAACCAACAACCATTGCAAATCACTAATCAAACACTGAACTCTCAGCTAGAATGAAAACATAACTTCTCTTACCAAAACATCTCAACAGCATGTTTTTATCCTCCAATTTACCAGATATTTTCCATCTCAATCCACTACTGTTCTACTCTTATACAGAAATTAATGAAACCATCATCACTTCTTCCATAATGGTCTAGCTTACCACAGAGTCTTTCATTCAGGATATAACTTGCAGTGTTTATTAATGACATACAGTACCTAAAAAAAGTATTCACTCCCTTGAAAGTTTTCACATTTTATTGTTGTGAAACATTGAATCAAATAGGATTTATTTTTGGCATTTTTAAAACTGATTAACAGAAAACTTTCTTTACTGTCAAAATTAAAGCAGATCTCTGCAAAGTGGTCTAAATTACTTACAAATACAAAACAATTGACCAAAAAAGTGTTCACCCCCTTTATTATGACACAGCTAAATCATCACTGGTGCAGCCAAATGGTTTTTTACAAGTCAAATAATTTATTTAATTGAGATCACCGGTTTGTAGTTGAGGGGTTTCAATTGACTATAGATTTCTTGAGAAAAAGGCAAGTGCATCTTAACAAATTATCTTATCTTTTGAGCAGGGGTGAAGCTATGAACAATGATATTTTCCATCACCAATTAGCTGGACACATTGTCAATGTAAATAAACATCAATTGGCTCCAAACATTTGCAGAAATTTCCACAAAGTTAAACCCTGCAGCCGTCAACTTTGCTCAAAGCTTCAAAAGAATCCCACCCTCCAACCTCCATCCACCCCATCATGTAAAAGTAATAACGAATTGGAAGAAGGGACAATAAATGACTAAAAACAATACTGCTGGTATTTTGGTTCCACTTCAAGCACTGCGGGGAGATGTTGTAGTGTCTCAGTTGTGAAGTGCCACGTCTATAAGATTAAATGGCTGACTCAGCATTTGTTTTTGGCCGCAGCCAGTATGAAGGTCAGCTGCCAGCAGACTTCAGCCTATGTGAATTAAAACTGATGAAAGAAATTGAGAACCACGCTCACTGGGCTCCTCACAACCAATGACATTTGCAGGAGTGGGACCCATGTGGCTCTCTATCCAAAGGTTTAAAAGCAGGAGCCATGATAGGCTACATAGGCTGGAAGGATCAGCTAGTAACAATTGGGCCTGAAGGGAGTAAAACTGTGCAAGTCAAGACAGTGAAACTGTGTGCTTTGGGGCACAATAAAACACCTCAGCAGCAGTCAGAATGTTCTTTGTGGCCATAACAATGGAGAAGTGGCAGTCAAGATATAAAATGTTAAAGCTTATTTATTTTCCTAATGTAACATCACTTAAAGACACCATTCCCTTTTTAATCTTTCTTGTAACATTAAAGAAGAATAAACTTTTCTTTTTTTTTTTTTAATACTTTCCACAATCCATGATGTCCTTTCTCCTCTATCCACAGAGGGTCACTAATTCATAATAATGATACTATATACATGAGATAATAAATCTGAAATAAACTGATTACACTATCCATCAAAGCAGTGCCTTACACTTTGTTTGAACACATGACGAGAAAACACAAAATATAAGCTACAGCCAATCCATGAACAAACATCACTTAATACAATTTTTTGTATTACAAAACAAGTTTTTTTCTTGTTCAGAATATGATAGAAATAAATCAACTGAGAATGTTGTGTTTGAGTGAGAAAAAGTAATTAAAAACTTCTAGTTTAAAAAAAAATATTTATTCAAATCCATTTTATGATGAGGCAGATGATCTTTTGAGTGTTTCATGCCAATATGGCATCGGGATTTGCAGCAATTTTAAATTAACTTGGAATAAATCGCATTTGAATTACTGTAATAACATTACTGAATACTGTTACGTGTACAGAGTTGCAGCGATATGTGCGACAACTAAACTACTGCACAGGGCAATACATGGGTAGAGAAGTAATCATTCATACAGTGCATCCGGAAAGTATTCACAGCGCATCACTTTTTCCACATAAGTGCACTGTACATAAGTATTCACAGCCTTTGTCGTGAAGGTCGAAATTGAGCTCAGGTGCATCCTGTTTCCCCTGATCATCCTTAAGATGTTTCTGCAGCTTAACTGGAGTCCACCTGTGGTAAATTCAGTTGACTGGAGATGATTTGGAAAGGCACACACCTGTCTATATAAAGTCCCACAGTTGACAGTTCATGTCAGAGCACAAACCAAGCATGAAGTCAAAGGAATCGTCTGTAGACCTCCGAGACAGGATTGTCTTGAGGCACACATCTGGGGAAGGTTACAGAAAAATTTCTGCTGCTTTGAAGGTCCCAATTAGCACAGTGGCCTCCATCATCTGTAAGTGGAAGAAGTTCGAAACCACCAGGACTCTTCCTAGAGCTGGCCGGCCATCTAAACTGAGCGATCGGGGGAGAAGGGCCTTAGTCTGGGAGGTGACCAAGAACCCGATGGTCACTCTGTCAGAGCTCCAGAGGTCCTCTGTGGATAGAGGAGAACCTTCCAGAACGATAACCATCTCTGCAGCAATCCACCAATCAGGCCTGTATGGTAGAGTGGCCAGATGGACGCCACTCCTTAGTAAAAGGCACATGGCAGCCTGCCTGGAGTTTGCCAAAAGGCACCTGAAGGACTCTCAGACCATGAGAAAGAAAATTCTCTGGTCTGATGAGACAAAGATTGAACTCTTTGGTGTGAATGCCAGGCGTTATGTTTGAAGGAAACCTGGCACCATCCCTACAGTGAAGCATGGTGGTGGCAGCATCATGCTGTGGGGATGTTTTTCAGCGGCAGGACCTGAGAGACTAGTCAGGATAAAGGGAAAGATGACTGCAGCAATGTACAGAGACATCCTGGATGAAAACCTGCTCCAGAGCGGTCTTGACCTCAGACTGGGGTGACGGTTCATCTTTCAGCAGGACAACGACCCTAAGCACACAGCCAAGATATCAAAGGAGTGGCTTCAGGACAACTCTGTGAATGTCCTTGAGTGGCCCAGCCAGAGCCCAGACTTGAATCCGATTGAACATCTCTGGAGAGATCTTAAAATGGCTGTGCACAGACGCTTCCCATCCAACCTGATGGAGCTTGAGAGGTGCTGCAAAGAGGAATGGGTGAAAATGGCCAAGGATAGGTGAGCCAAGCTTGTGGCATCATATTCAACAAGACTTGAGGCTGTAATTGCTGCCAAAGGTGCATCGACAAAGTATTGAGCAAAGGCTGTGAATACTTATGTACATGTGATTTCTCAGTTTTTTTATTTTTAATAAATTTGCAAAAACCTCAAGTAAACTTTTTTCATGTTGTCATTATGGGGTGTTGTGTGCAGAATTCTGAGGAAAAAAATTAATTTAATCCATTTTGGAATAAGGCTGTAACATAACAAAAGGTGGAAAAAGTGATGCGCTGTGAATACTTACTGGATGCACTGTAATCCACTATCGTTCAAACTCCACCCATGACCATCTGAGTTTGGGGACTGCAACATAAACTATCAAAGTTTTTAAAATGATGATGTAAACTTTGAGGACATCACACAGCCCTACTTATTAGTGAGTAATGACATCTGCTTTACTTCTCTGTCACAAATTCTATGTAAGCTTGGACCACAAGCTTTGTTTGACTTGAAATCACCAAGGAGATACCTTGATATTGATGTGACATTCTTTAATGAAAACATTTAGGTTTAACTTTTGTAGAGATTTTGGAAGGGCAGCAATTCCTGATGAAGGCAAATTGGCATTCAAATTCTTCTCTATGCAGACCCTAAGAGTCTGTTTGTAGTGTGATGGAGATTGTGGAACTCAGAAATGTCCTTAATATATTGTACCTTACCAGAATGATGGACATCAACAATGGATTATCAGGAATTTCTTTTGACCATGGCATGATAGAGCTGTACACTATGAGTGCCAGCAACAAATCTTAGGGTTAGATTTGGTAATATTTAGGTTTAAAGTTGGTAAGATTTATATGGGACAGATTGATAACAACAGTAGTCAAAAAGGTAACCTAACCATTTTTTTTTAAATAGTATAAATTCAGTAAGAGTAGAAATAAAACATTTCTAAAATTAACGATTGACAAGGGGGATTGATAGGTCTCATGTGCAAAATCAAACCAGATTGCCTTTTTTAAAGATGCACAATAACCACAAAAATATCTGATCAAATTCACTTTAATGATGTAAAAATGTGAATGGGAAAATACTGTTTTATAGCACTGTAGTGTATTTTCTCCTGTTGTTACTCATGGCAGGGACAATAAACTCACTGAACAAATTATTACATATTTAGTACTTTCAATGATGCAGCTCACTTGATGAATATAAACTACACAGTCAAACCTCAAAGCCTCCAGTCTGTGTTAACCCATAAAAATGACTATGAGGTAACTGAGACATTTGTCTGTGTATCTATAAAATGTTTCAAATTTTCCTCTGTATCTACTTTCCCCAAATCCCCAAAGCTGGTTACATACTATATTTTAAGTTAGCTGTTTAATGCTCAATTCAGCTCTCATAGAAATTGGTCAGGTATGATAACTTTTTCTGGAAAAGTAACATTTACTCTTTTAAACCACTCAGTATGCATGAAGGACAAAAGCTATATAAACAGGAAGCGCTTTTGATAACAATCGCAAGAAGCTGTCCTACGTCACCAAATCAAGCTCTCTCTGGCCTTTTAAGGGAGCACTTCCCTGCACATATTTAGTTACAAAAAATAGCATGGTTAAGTTTAAAAAAACTCTGAAGAATTTTCACCTTACATGCTAAGATAAAACTTTACATGCAACAACAAATGAAATGAAGAGTTGAGGACAGCAACAAAAACAAAAAAGGATAACAAATGCTACAAAAGAAAAACAGGACTATTACTCTAAATGGCTTAACATTAGTAAGATACTCTATATAATCTACAATGAGTATCATCATAAGATACATGATTATTGAATCCATTCCATCTACTTAGTTACAGCTATAAAAAGTAAAAGGAGACTTTTTAGGAAAAGTAACCTTACATTTTCTGAACTGCTCAGGAATATTTCTCCTAAGCAAGGAAACTGTCAGTGAGTTATAGAAAAGCAGCTGACTGAAATGACAGGTATAGTTGCAAAATTTAAGGTAATTACTTGCTAGCATCATCTTAATTAAGTGATGTCATGCTGAAGAATATTTTTATGATGTGTTTAATGTTTAAGTGTTATATAGCGGCACAATTGTTAGTGGTTTTACCTCACAGTAGCAGATACCTGCATTTAGATTCTTACTTTGTGACTGTCTATGCAGAGTCCTCCCTCAGTCTTTGGGGGCTTTTTTCAGGTAGATGTCTTCCTCCTTTTGTATCTCAAAGCATGAGTGAGTATAGTTATATGTGTGGTCGTGAGCTTGTGAGAAAATGTGATGGTGTTGGCTTCGTAATTGCTCCTGAGGGTTTTGAGTTAGGCTAGTGATGACTAAAACTTGACTAAGCAGATTAAGAAGCTGAATTTACAGATTGGTTAATGTCAAAGTTCAGTAAACTAAGTTAGGTACAGCAGTAAACCATTTACATGCAGTACGACCACATAAGTATCTACTCTTCTTATTCCTTACATTAGCAACTACTTTGTATAGTGATGAATTTAACTACAGCTAATACACTTACTATTATAAACACTTTCTGAACTAGCAGATATGTTTAAAAGTGATTTTCTATAGTATTGATTCTCTCCATATCAGATTTGCTTTCCTGTTTAATGTTTCTTTTGACAGCTAGTTTAGATCTACCAACTTCTGCACACTGCTCCCCAATCAAAGCAGCAGCTTCGCCTCCACTCACTCACTTTGGTGCTGTTCAAAATTACTGTTCAACTTTCAATACAGAACAAATGATTCTGCAGTAACACTGTCAACTAAGCCAAAAATTAAGATTCAAATGATCACAATAATAAAAAAAAAATGCCAGCTGCACTGGAGTCTTTATAAACAGGAAGCCTGCCACAGACACACAATCACCAATTAGTGTGGCTAAAAGTCTTTTCATACTACACAATTTTTCCCAGAGATTTTCAGTCACAGACTTCATTTCCAAGATCCAAGAGAAACAAAGGTAGTAGTGGTGTGCTCCCATGACCACCAGTCATGTAGTCATGTATCTCCAAATGACTCAATCTGCCCAGTCTGTGGCCTGCCCTGATAAAAAATCAAATGGGTTTGATTTTATCTTAAGTCATAGGGATGGGCTCTGAGTGCACGACAGCTGATATCTGATGAGTGCTCACCCAGAAGAAAAATGCACCTAATGCAACTGCAAGTAAACAGAGTAAGGGGTGTCTTTGAACTTCATAAACAGAGAGGCTCACCTGTCTGATGTGCCACGTTTTATGTACCACGACAGAAAGGAAAAAAGAAAAGAGTAGAAATTGAAGCTCAACTTGTCAAACCTGGAAACCACAGCATCAGCAAGGTCAAGCAACAAATTATTGCCTGTCAGAAAAAGGGGTGCACTCATGATATTTCAGAAATGTGAACTTGTTCTGGAAAGATGCCACAAAGTCGAGTAGTTTGCCATCCCCTGAGATTCTAAGTCATATTATATGATGCTGGCTTAAGCAAGCCATCCTTCCAAGGACAGCAAGCAACCTAAAATAGAGATGCTAAGAGGAAGAATCCATTGGGTCAGCTCCAGCAAACAACATGCAGATGCTAAAATACATTTGAACTATGTGAGATTTTTCAAATTCCTTATTTACATTTATATACAAACCTGTATATTTACAGGTTTATGTTTTGCTTACAACATGTATACAAAGAATGAAGTGTTTATTGTTCATGATTAGTTGCCACAGAGAGGTAAGTGAACTGAAGCCTTCACTGCCGTGCTTTGCAAGAAAGCACAAAGGATTTTATAAGGTAACCAAGAGAAAAGACTAGTGGTCAAAGTACACAAATGGGTCAAATAACAGGAAACCAAGAATACAGCAAACAAAACCACATCTAGAGAAAAGAATCAGAGTCAAAAATATCAAAAACAATGGTATTTAGCCAGTAGATCATTAAACAGAGGAGATAGCAAAGACTTTTTTTAATGCATGAATGCGTGATGCATGATATGTATGAACTTGTGGTGAAATTTTATCCCATTGTGTCGTGATTGATAGTTCATAACATTAAAGGACATACCCCCAATAATATGAGCTCAAAAATGGCAATAGGAACACTCTAAACATTTTAGCTCTGAAGTGAATCAACTACAAATTTATATAAAAATGGTCACTTAAGGTTGGAAAAAAATAATTAAGACAAAATACCCAAGACCCACACCCAAACGTTTGCAACACTTGAAAACACTGTCCTTCATAATAGCAGTAATCTCTGCGTGTGTATAAATGGATATAAAAAGACAAAGCAGAATGGGGTGTTGTGAAGATATCCATGTCCTTTTTGATTTAATGTAAGCATGCTTCTGTTTTTATGTCTTTGTGCCTGTGTATCTTTGCTCCACATTTATTCTTTTAATTTGCCTCCCAGTGATGTGGAAAACTGCATTGTTAGTTTACAAGTTTATTTCATGTTATTTTTGTTTTAGAGAGATGCTATTCCTTTGAAAGCGGACCGTAAACTTTGTTAAAAGGGGGTCAAAAAAATATTTTTTTAGAAAGTGTTTAGTTTTATCTTCAACCAGTTAGTATGCATACTATTTTCAATTAGTAATAAGTTAAATTCTGTAATGAGATTTTATCAACTCTGAAATATGCAAAATGCAATGCAAGTATAGTAAAACAGTAAGTCTAACAATTTTTTGGCTCAAAATATATTTATATATATCCATCCATCCATTTTCCAATCCACTGAATCCGAACACAGGGTCACGGGGGTCTGCTGGAGCCAATCCCAGCCAACACAGGGCGCAAAGCAGGAACCAATCCCAGGTAGGGCGCCAACCCACCGCAGATATTTATATATATTTATTTATATAATTAAAAGACAAACTATTAAAATAAATGTGCTCATTCACTTTCGATACTTGGTCACTTGCACTTACTGTAACAAATTTACTCAGGTAGTATCCTCTTCTTTATGTTGGGGTATCGAGCAGAATTTTGAAAGTCCATCGGGTGGTCAATATGGGGAAAAAAAATTGAAAGCACTGCCTTAGGCTACAGTACTAGTTTCCTTGCACTACTTGTATTTTACTTACTTGTGAATATGTAACAATGTCAGAAGCTTTGAAACAGATTTACTACTTCAAGAACAATACTGTTTTCATTAATGTAAAATTGTTAAACTAATGTTAATATTTCCCCCGTGACCCTGTGTTCGGATTCAGCGGGTTAGAAAATGGATGGATGGATGGATGTTAATATTTACAGTAGGCTGCTCTACTGTTCTTTTTTGTCATTTTATTGACTTTTGAAAGTATGACAATGTTAGAGGATTTTGCAGAAGTGCACTCATTAAAGAACAATGTAGCTATCTATATTTAAAAAATACATTTTGATCTTCAATTGTGTGTGTGTCCCCCTTAACCTTCAGAAAACATGTGGTATTCAAAAATGGTACTGAACATCATTGTTTTTCAAAGTATTGTATGGTGGTTAGGAATTTCAGCATCATAACTTTAATGCCAAAAAATACTGTCTTAAGGACCTTTGATAAACATCTCCAACCATCCATACGTTACTTAAAAAAAGACCTCAGTCTTGCCAAAAACAGAATGAAAATAGTCATACTGCCAACAACAGATGAATCTAACAATAAGTAATGAATTAGTGCTACAAATGTTGTGAGTTTATTCCTTTCAGTGGTTAAATGATCTCTGGGACTCAATTACTTACCCCTTACAGAAAATTATAATAAAGGCATTGTAAGTCATTAAATATATTTTAATGATTATAGTATTAAGGCATAAAATAAGAATCAGCAAGGGAGAAATGTTATAATCACATACAATAGTATGCCCATGTGGTTTCAAATTTATCAAATGACTGCTTTATTAATTCTGTGCTCTAGTATTTATCAAAGCTACTAAATTTACAATCCTACGAGGTACTATGGGTCAACAAAACCTTCTGATTTATTTATAGCCCTGCATTATTTTATAGCAACATAAGTATTAGCATTAGGATACTTTATGATGGAATTTCTGGTAACCTCAACCTCTAGTGCTTGGTCACAAGATATCTCAAAGTCCAAAACACATAAGTAGATAGGACTTTCCATTAAAGGACAAAAACCTGATGTCAATCCTCCAGGGAAGAATCAAAATTCCTGCACCTGGATCTGAGGTTCTAGCATCAATCCGTCTCTTTGTTCAAGTGCCATGGCATGAGCTTTCCAATTATGGCTAAGTGAATAGTGTGCTTGCTTGAATGGACACTCATCTTCCCCATTTAAAAATGCAGATGACTTCATCTGCTCTTCTTGAGAAGCTTTCCGCACACAATTAAAGGGGTGTGTTAAACAAGATACTCTTACAACACCTGACAGTTTCAGTAATTATCACAGTATGTCATCCACAGTCATAGAAATGGATCCATCAAAGTAATGCATCTGGCACTATCTTCTTTGATTATGGTTAGATAGTAGTGAGAAATTATTTTTATTTTACTTAATGTTTTTACTACCACCATCATTCAGCTAATTATGTATTTTATATAGCTTTAAAAAAGTGAGAAATGCTATTATTTTTTCTGTATAATTTATAAGGTATATTTAACGAAGGAGCCAGCCACAAAAAGATGCAGTATTACTTTTGCAATTCTGCAAAAATGTGAAGTAATTTAGTTTTAGCTAATATATGCTTTAGAATAGTTAAACAAGTTAAATTTTATCAAATTGCAAGGGGACTTGTGAAAATTGCTAGCAACTTTCTGGTTAGGATTATGTTTCTTATTTGCTTCAAACTATATTTAAAGGCAACTAATTGATGATGAGCTCAAAAAGAGAAAGATTAATATTATTGTGATGGTTTTCTTTAGGCTATATAACAACTTTTGTAAGTGACTGATGTAGAACTGTTATTGTCACACAATACTATTTAAAGATCTTTCAAAAATGTACCAGTGGAACTATCTCAGTTAAGAGAACAATAGGCACCATTCAAACCATATGCAGTAGGAGTAGTGCAAAGACAATCTGACTGTTTAGAAAACATCCAATTAAAAGCGTAATCTGCTTCAGATTAAGAATCTGGTGGGAGGCAAACTAGAAACCATAAACAGGCTTTAGGATTGAAGTTGACATAGTCAGAAATGGTAGAAGATAAATTTTGCATCATCAGCCTTTCAGTTTATGGAACAGTTCAACAATAAAGCAATTATGCAAAGGGTAAGCCATTATGTCTAAAGCACAAAATTCACTATGCTATTAGTCTGACAGAGGGCCTGAAAATACATCTATATATTCTCTTTTCTTATTAGATTTACAAAAATAATAATACTGAGACTCAAAGAAAGTGGAAGTTTATTAACAAATTACAATACCAAGCTTCATGCCAGCAGAAGCAAAATCAAATGCAGAACTGGTAAATGTGTGACTGGAGACAAATGAGGAGTATTGGGCATGAGTACAATTCTGTAATTGTCAAAATGTTCTATTTTGTTGCTTTTGTATAATTTAGTATCATTCACTACTGCTGTACAGTAAATGATGTCATACAAGGTCATGCAAAAAAGCAGTTTCCCCTCAGGGATTAACACATTGTACCAAATACCCAAAATAAACTGTATATTGGGCTACTGATTTCATTTATCTTTGTTATACCTATAAACACAACACCAAGAGGTATTCAATGGAACTATGCTGCCTGACAGAAAAGTTAAAGCTAAAATATAGTTCAATGTTTGAAATTATAAAGGGCCCAAAATTTTTTGTAGATGCTTTGCTTTCAAAATTTTGTAAGAGCCCTGAATAAGATTCTGAAATATACAGAATCCAAGTGAAGAGCCAGTTGTGTAGTTATAACATTTTGTATTTTCTAATGATTGTAAGTTGATAATGCTTCCTCTTGAGGTCAGTAAGAATGTGTACAGTATGAAGAAGTCCAGTCTCTGCCATAAACAGTTGCTTGATTTCAAAGTGTGGAAATTTTATCTTTTAAAATATAATAAACTTTCAAATGTAAGTAATCATTTAGGCAACAAACTTTTACAGCATTAAAACTTGCTACCATGTGCTTTAATTGTTTAATTAGCCGAGTCTGCCAAGCATGTACATGACCCAGACAGAGAAACCTGGCATAACCTGCTATATTTATCAAGAGGGGATAATCTGATTCACTGACCTAGTATACTGTAATTCCTTTCCTGTAAAAAGCTTCATACATTTGCTGCATGTACATAACTAAATAAATAATTGGTATTTTCACTGCATGAATTGTATCAATTTTAACTGTTGGGTTAAAATATATTTTAAAGCAATCAACAAAATAAGGCTGCACTAACTAAACTCTGTGCTTTTTAGGATCAACTCTACATCAAATGTGCAAACAGGATAGAAGGGTCAAATGAAAAGCTGGACATTTTTGATTTTTCAGAAGCCATGGAAAGATATAGAAAAATCATCAGATAACGGAGACTCACATCCAAATATATTTCCTTATGTAGTAACTTTTAAGGTATGTTTTTATACACAATAGACTGAAACCTTAATACAAAGAAAATCTAACTTTTAGCCAAAGATATCCCAAAATCATCTGCTAAAAGTGAACTATCCTTCAGAACACCTTCCCTTACACATGGAGATACTTGGTTTTCTGCATTCCAGGCTGAAATTCTGAATTAACTGCTGGTATTTTTTTTGAATAAACAATCATCCTCAGAAATTTACGAAGTGATACCAAAAATTGGCCACAATTTGTAAATGCAGTTTTTGGCAGATTGGTGAACGTCTGCTCATCTTTACTTCTGAAAGACTCTGCCCCTTGAAGATGCTCTTTTTATACCTAGTCATGGTACTGAATGCCAGAGACTCTGCTCTGTTGGGCCCTTGAGTAGTGAGAAAAGCGCTATATAAATGCAAAGAATAATATTTATTATTATTATTAACCTAATTAGTTGCAAAATGTTCCTCCAGCTGTTTCTTTTTAGTACCACTTACTTCTCCTGCCTTTTGTTGCCCTGTCCCAACTTTTTTGAGATGTGTTGCTTCAATCAAATTGAAAATAAGCTAATATTTTCATGAAATTGTAAAATGTTTCACTTTCAACATTTGATATGTTTTCTATATTATATTGTAATTAAAATATGGGTTTATGAAATTTGCAAAACATTGCATTCTGTTTTTATTTAAATTTTACACAGCATCCCAACTTTTTAGAAATTGGGGTTATACTTTTTCAAACCAAAGTTAATTGATAAATAGACTCAGCTGCTGGAAAAAGCCAGACCCTAAATCACCCATATATTGACCTTTACCATGACAGTGAAGAAATAACCACAAGATTTCTGGAACATCACTATCTAAAAAAAATCCAAAAGAGATAAGGGAAAAGTTGTTGAAACTTATCAATCAGGATGAGATTCTTATAGCTCACAATGGAACCATTTTTTCCAAATAATGAACATTTGGAACAATAGCAAATGTTCAGGCAAATGTGTGGTTTGACAAATTTTCCCTAAGTGCATGACAATAACTCATTCAACAAGTCTCAGAAGAACATCTAAAGTAGTGAGGCCTCTGCAGCCTCAGGTAAGGTCAGTGTTCCTGACACCACGATAAGAAAGAAACAAGAGTAAAAAATGGGATCTATGGGAGCTTAGCAAGGCAGAAACCTCTCCTAACCAAAAGTATCATCAGTTACTAGCCAACCCGCGGTGTAGCATATGCCACATAATTATTTATTGATAGGGGGGGAACACTTCCTGAACGACACTTGTTGTCCAAATGGGGTGGGTTTGAGGATACGACTGTAAGTGAATGAAAAGATGGAACTCTGGACATAGCAACATACAATAAGTCCGTGACCGAAAACTGGGTTTGGCAGATACAGACCTATCGTTTCGAAAGTTTGTCCCTGTGCCTTATTAATTGTCATTGCAAAGGCTAATCTAACAGGAAATTGTCTGCGTGTAAACGTAAAAGGCAAATTTGAATCTGATGGGGTCAGGGATTCTCTCTCGTGTTTGTGTGTGCGTGTGTGTGCGTGTGTCTCTCTCATGTGTGTGTGTATGTGTGTGTGTCTCTCTCTCTCTCTCTTGCGTGCGCGCCTGTGTGTGTGTCTCTCTCTCTCGCCTGTGTGTGTGTATGCGTGTGTGTGTGTCTCTCTCTCTCTCACACGCCTGTGTGTGTGTGTGTGTCTCTCTCTCTCTCTCGCACGCACGCACGCCTCTGTGTGTGTGTGTGTGTGTGTGTGTGTCTCTCTCTCGCGCACGCCTGTGTGTGTGTGTGTGTCTCTCTGTCTCTCTCTCTCTTGCGCGCCTGTGTGCTGTAAGTGAATGAAAAGATGGAACTCTGGACAGAGCAACATACAATTGTCTGTGACTGAAAACTGGTTTTGGCAGATACAGGCATATCGTTTTGAAAGTTTGTCCCTGCGCCTTATTAATGGTCATTGCAAAGGCCAATCTAACAGGAAATTGTCTGCGTGTAAAAGTAAAAGGCAAATTTGAATCTGATGGGGTCAGGCAAATCCGGGGAATAAGGACAGTTTGTGAGGTGGCAGCTGCGATTGTTTTACACTCCAGTACATTGCGGTGAATGCTGGTAACAGTCAGTCTAGTGCCTTTACAGAGACGTCTTGCTGGCATGAGGTTTCTGAGAAGCATGACGACTGAACCAATTTTAAGTTTGACTTTATGCGGAGGGAATAACACCGCCGGATCGCCAGTCGGCATCGTTTATGGTCGGAACAACGACGTTATGTGATCTTCTTCGAACCTCCAACTTTCATTCTTGATTAATGAAAACATTCTTGGCAAATGCTTTCGCTCTCACGCGAATTGTTGGCTGTGTAGTGCATGTGCCATGGTCGGCTGCTTAGTGAATTGTTGGTGGGCAGGGCTCGTTCTTGCGTGCATCTTGCTTGCCATGGACAGTGAATTATATATATAGATTATCTTACATTTACAAAGAAGCACCTGGATGATCTCCAAGTCTTTTGGAATAATGTTCAATGGATAGATGAGTCAAAAACAAAAATTCTCTGGACAGCATAGGTTCCACAATGTCTGACATAAAGCTGATAGAGTGATATTCTTGTTGTTGAATGCCCTAACAATAAAATATGAGGTTGGTATTGTAATGGTGGGGGATTCCTTGCTGGCTCATGATCTGGAAGACTTGCCATTACAGAAGGAACCATAAATTCTACACTTTAACAGAATATTCTTAAGTAAAATGTCCGGTCATGTCTGTAACATGAAGCTGATGTGTAATGCGATCATGCACGAGAACAATGGCCCAAAACACAAATGCAAGTATACAACTGAATGGCACAGAAAAAAAAAAATCTAAAGTTCTGGAATGTCCAGGTCAAATTTCTGACTTAAACCAGTAGAGATGATATGGCAGGACCTGAAACAAGCAGTTCACGCTTGCAAACTTACCAATGTGTTTGAATTAAAGAAACTCTGCAAAAAAAAAAAAAAAAAAAGTGGGCTAAAATTTGAAAGACTATACACTATATGAAGTGTCTGGTTGCTTCTAAAGATTCTAAAACCAAGTGCTGAAACTTTGTGACAATTGCCTTTTCACATGATAGGGCTGTTGAATAATTTCATTCATTGAATAAAGAAAGTATTCATTCAAAAACTAATCTATGTTCATGCAGGTTCCCTTTCTCAAGCACTGCATTTTTTCTAAAGATCCGAGGCCATTCATTAGGTAAAATAGAGGATAGTAGTTAGGGGTCACATACAGTTTTAACAGCATTGTATATATCAGCGCTCCAGATGGTGACTAAAATGGTTGAAAATGTGACCAAAAATAGGCTTTGGTGATTGTCATTTCTACTTAGTTTGCCAGTGCTGAATGAAATCATCGAAACAGGTGCAAAATACCATTTTCTTTTATTGGTGAGAGAATGTTCCGTTAACATATGTGTTGGTACAAGTGGCCCTGTTCCCCACTGGATATCTGTGAGCCACATTCCACTTAAGGCTGGTTTATGCACTCCATGCTGGGTGCGAGGGACACACAGTGTATTTCTAAATACACAACGCAGATAGATAGACAGATAGATAGATAACTTTATTAATCCCAAGGGGAAATTCACATACTCCAGCAGCAGCATACTGATACAAAAAAACAATATTAAATTTAAGAGTGATAAAAATGTAGGTAAAAACAGACAACTTTGAATAATGTTAACGTTTCCCGGGTAGAACTGAAGAGTCGCATAGTTTGGGGGAGGAACGATCTCCTCAGTCTGTCAGTGGAGCAGGACAGTGACAGCAGTCTGTCGCTGAAGCTGCTCCTTTGTCTGGAGATGACACTGTTTAGTGGATGCAGTGGATTCTCCATAACTGATAGGAGCCTATCAGATGACACGGTGGCCATGTATTCCAAATGGAGAGGTTGGTTTACGCTTGTTCCAGAATAATGAACGAAGGGCTAAATATGACACAATGGGTAATCAAAACTCAAGGAAGATATGCAAAACATTTGAAATTTATCTGCCCATTATGTAGATCCTCTGTTATGAAGATGACTGTGCCTCGTGGAATTCACTGGGGGGGGGGGGCGTACTCATTTCCACAGCTGGAGCAGAGCTGTAAAAACGCTTGCCCCTGCTATCATTTTGCCTCAAGCTGTGCAGCTATTGACACACTTTTGACACACGTATTTTGTATGTCTTTATTTGCAATGTAATTTTAGTGTTACATTAGTCAGAAGCATTTATGTTTACAACCCCAAATCAAAAACCCCCAGCCCCATACCCCCCCCCCCACCCCCCCGAAAGGACTGAGTCTCTTTAAATTTTAGGGCAGGATTTGGGGGAAGTGCCTGAAACAAGTTTGGCTAATGTTTCTCTGAAGTCTCTCAAATCCCATACAATGCCAGGCTGCCTAACTGTCAAGCTTTACCTTAACATATGGTTTGGAGGGTAGGTGTTAAGATGTTCTATTTCCCCATTGGTCTGAAGTATGGCTTGTATCAGAAGCCTTTAAGTATGACGACGCCCTATTGGCTGTAGGGGCTGGTCAGAAAATATCTATAAAATGTGCTTGGTTAACCTCACTCTCTCTCTCTCTTACTAAACATCTGATGAAGAAGCATCTCTTACCAAACTGACGAACTGAAAGGACAACACAATGGAGAGCACAGCTCGGCAGCCATATTGAACAGACATGAGGCTGAAAGCTGACCACAAATGAACTAGAGACATTTTAAAGTAACTAACAAGTCTGTGTGCCACCTGAAACTACACATCACCATTTAATCAGGTTGTATGGTTGCCAATATTCAAATGTACTTTGCATAGTTATTATTTACGAATATGACCAATAATACATTGTTTAAATTATAATTTAACTCCT
This sequence comes from Erpetoichthys calabaricus, assembly GCF_900747795.2. Taxonomy (NCBI): domain Eukaryota; kingdom Metazoa; phylum Chordata; class Cladistia; order Polypteriformes; family Polypteridae; genus Erpetoichthys; species Erpetoichthys calabaricus. The sequence goes on along the minus strand of NC_041401.2, from coordinate 151,767,006 downwards.
ACTTGCCTTTTACTATACCTAATTGCCTGAGGTTATAGATATAGAAGGGAAGTTGGGGAAAAGTTATATACTATAATACCTTATAAACTGTGGTAAGTCTGTGAGATTTCAGGCGTTCTGACAAAGGCTACATATTAATAATACAATAGGGGAACGCAGAGTAATATAGTACTCTACCAAGACAAAACAATTGGTGTAGTCGGCAGGATTTTGGGGGGTAACCATGTTTTGCACCCTGTTTGCAAATACTGTTGATGCATATGTGGGTGTATGTATGTAAATTTTAGGGCACCCTGTGTACAAATGCAGTGGAAATAAAACATTGTTTGGTTGCTGAATGGAATATAACCAACAAAGTGTAGAGACTTCATGTGTATCACAAGGTCACCCGCATGTTTGTTAGTGCTGGTGGTAGTGAGTCCCTAATTAAAGTGCTAGAGAGTGGTGGGACATGCATGCGTCATTCATACGGCACTTATTCGTTTAGGATCTTTGTGTATGTGCGTGTATGTTTGTTTACAGAGGCAAAAGTAGGCCAACCCATAACGAAGTTGGCAAATTGTATCAGAGTAAAATTGTTGACTCAGAAATGCCTAAATCTATACATATTAATAAAAGGCAAAGCCCTCACTGACTGACTGACTGACTGACTGACTGACTCATCACTAATTCTCGAACTTCCTGTGTAGGTGGAAGGCTGAAATTTGGCAGGCTCATTCCTTACAGCTTACTTACAAAAGTTAGGCAGGTTTCATTTCAAAATTCTACGCGTAACAGTCATAACTGGAACATATTTTTTGTCCATATACTCTAATGGAGGAGGCGGAGTCACGTATCGCGTCATCACGCCTCCTACATAATCACGTGAACTAAAAACAAGGAAGAGATTTACAGCACGAGTCAAACGCGGGAACGAAGGTAAATGACGTTAATTTTTGACTGTCTTTTAATACTGTGTAAGCATACATATTAACACATGTGCAATTAAACGTGTGCATTTACGGGGTGATTTCTCAGGCTTAAAAGCTCGCCTTTTATCAAACGCGGGAACAAAGGTAACTGACGTTGTTCACTGTCTTTTAATACTGTGTAACCATACATATTAACACATGTGCAATTAAACGTGTGCATTTACAGGGTGATTTCTCAGGCTTAAAAGCTCGCCTTTTACTAAAAAGGTAAATGCAAAACTATTTTCAATCATTCTATGATCTGCTTCTCACAACTGAAGGCACCGTGGCTGATGTTACATCACTTGCTGGCCAACCATAAGCGTTACCAGGTAGGTAACCAGCCACTCACTTCACTCCCTTACGGGAACCGAACCTCTGAGGTGTTCTTTTGTTCTTAATTAAAATTTAAAAGCAATACTTCACCGCTGCTAAGCCCCTCTAGCGCTGACGCCCGAGGTTCGATTACCGTAAGCAAGTGCAGTGAGTGTGTACGCCTGATGAGCCAAGAATAAGGGGGAAAGACGTGTCGCGTACTCTTTGCATTATTTGACAGTAAACTATTTTCAACCATTCTATGATCTGCTTCTCACAACTGAAGGCACCGTGGCTGATGCTACCTCACTTGCTGGCCAACCATAAGCGTTACCTGGTAGGTAACCAGCCACTCACTTCACTACCTTACGGGAATCGAACCTCGGACGTCAGCGCTACAGGCAAAGCCCCTAAAATTGCGCCACGGCGTGTGGTTCGTTTATTTGACAACATGTAGATCGGGGTAATTACATTCACGGCATTCGTAGTCTGATTCACAATCTGATTGTATGGGTGGTTACCTACCAGGTAACGCTTATAGTTGGCCACCAAGTCAGGTCGAAGTGATCACTCGAGTGAAGGCAGCTTCACAGAAAAACAGATCCTTAACAAACTGTTATTAGTATATTTTCCCTCAATTTAAAAAAGGTTTTCTTCTTAATAAAAATTTAAAAGCGGTACTTCGCCGGTGCGAAGCGCGTGGATTTGACCGACTGACACATACAGACATATTCATGAGTGCAGGTACTTCGGAAAGAAAGCACCGTGTAAACCTAAAGTTTAAATTAAGTTCATAGACCTACAAAAGGTTGCCATTCATTTGAGGCAAGATTGCTTTTCTTCTATACAACTATACGTTGCATTCTCAAGAGTGTGCTTGCACGGCTTCGGATATAGATATATAGATATATATATATATATATATATATATATGTATGTATGTCTATATATAAATATGTAAGCTTATAAGTACTGCCTTACTTCTCTTTAAGAAAGGAAGATGTAATGATACTTGATTTAAACGATTCCATGTCTTCCTGGGTTTGCTTAGCTTATTGTCAATATCTTTACACTTTTTTTTAAGACTTATTGACTGAAACGGGCTTTCACGAAAAAAGTTAGGGCTTTGCTACAGGATACACCCTCCAAAAGTTAAGCAAGTAAAAATAAAATATATATTTCTGTTTTATTTAAACCTTTTAAGTTCGTATGCATAGCCCCATTTGGCTGTTTAATTTTTTTTTTCTTTCTTCAGTAATATTTAATCTCCTTAAAGAAAAAGAACATATCCATTTTACTTTTTTTGTATCTCTTTAGTAATATTTTAGTGTAAAAGGATAACCAGTATTTAAACCTTTTATGTTACTTTATAAAGTTATTTTACACAATGTTGAAAAATTAATAAGAAAGCTACATATTTTGGCAGCTGCTGCTTTAATTTTCAATGAAATGAAAAAAGCTCTCCAAGAGAAAACGTCAATGAAGAAGAAACAGTTTGCACAATCTAAAAAGGAGAAACCCTCATTTATAAAAGTTTGCTGCAGATGACTTAACTGAAAATAAATGAATAGTTCCTATGTGTATAATACATATTTATCTATTTTACTTATGCCTTTATTCCAGCAACTTGCAAGGCAGGTGAAGTGACTTCCTCAGGGTCACACAGTGGTGTCAGTACCAGGATTTGAACTGACAAGCTCCGGGTTTACTGAAATATTACTGAAGAAAAAAAATGAAAACGGGCAAATAGGGCTATGCATACAGATGTCCATCCATCCATTACCCAACCCGCTATATCCTAAATACAGGAGCCAGTAGATATGTATATATACAGTATATATACAGTATATATATATATATATATATATATATATATATATATATATATATATATATATATATATATATATATATATATATAAATGTATGCATGTATATATGTATGTCTATATTTATATCTATATATATGTATATGTAGATATGTAAATTTGTATATGTATATGTGGATGTGTATATGTATATATATGTATATGTAGATATGTGTATATGTAGATATGTATATATATATGTATATATGTTTATGTATATATATATATATATATAAAGTTACATAACCTCTTTAACACACTACTTCTCCGCTGCGAAGCGCGGGTATTTTGCTATATGTAGATATCTGTATATGTAGATATGTATATATATGAGTATATGTATATATATATATATATATATATATATGTTTACATAACCTCTTTAACACACTACTTCTCCGCTGCGAAGCGCGGGTATTTTGCTATATATGTGCATATGTATATATATATATATATATATATATATATATATATATATATATATATATATATATATATATATATATATATATATGTGTGTACATATATGTAGATATGTATATATTTATATGTATATATATGTACATATGTATATATATGTAGATGTGTAAATTTGTACAGTAATCCCTCGCTATATCGCGCTTCGCCTTTCGCGGCTTCACTCCATCGCGGATTTTATATGTAAGCATATTTAAATATATCGCGGATTTTTCGCTGCTTCGCGGGTTTCTGAGGACAATGGGTCTTTTAATTTCTGGTTCATGCTTCCTCAGTTGGTTTGCCCAGTTGATTTCATACAAGGGACGCTATTGGCAGATGGCTGAGAAGCTACCCAACTTACTTTTCTTTCTCTCTCTCTTGCGCTGACTATCTGTGATCCTGACGTAGGGGGTGTGAGCAGGGGGGCTGTTCGCACACCTAGACGATACGGACGCTCGTCTAAAAATGCTGAAAGATTATCTTCATGTTGCTACCTTCTGTGTGCAGCTTTTAAGTATGCTGCACGGTGCTTCGCATACTTAAAAGCTCAAAGGGCACGTATTGATTTTTTTATCTGTCTCTCTCTATCTCTCTCTCTCTCTCTGCTCCTGACGGAGGGGGTGTGAGCTGCCGCCTTCAACAGCTTTGTGCCGCGGTGCTTCACATACTTACAAGCCAAACAGCCCTATTGATTAGTTTGCTCCTTTGAAGAGGAAGATATGTTTGCATTCTTTTAATTGTGAGACTGAACTGTCATCTCTGTCTTGTCATGGAGCACAGTTTAAACTTTTGAAAAAGAGACAAATGTTTGTTTGCAGTGTTTGAATAACATTCCTGTCTCTCTACAACCTCCTGTGTTTCTGCGCAAATCTGTGACCCAAGCATGACAATATAAAAATAACCATATAAACATATGGCTTCTACTTCGCGGATTTTCTTATTTCGTGGGTGGCTCTGGAACGCAACCCCCGCGATGGAGGAGGGATTACTGTATATGTATATATATATGTATATGTGGATGTGTATATGTATGTATATATATGCATATGTAGATATGTATATATATGTATATGTATATATATGTTTACGTAACCTCTAACACACTACTTCTCCGCTGCGAAGCGCGGGTATTTTGCTAGTACCTTATAAACAGTGGTTAGTCTCTGAGATTTGAGGTGTTCTGACAAAGGCTACATATTAATAATACAATAGGGGAAAGTAGAGTAATATAGTACTCTACCAAGACAAAACACACACAATCAAGGGGATATCACACAGACTATTAAGGAATGTAAAGTTAAAAGAGTTTCTGAAGCACACTGGGCTAGAATCACTTCATCCATCCATCCATCCATCCATCCATTATCCAACCCGTGAATCCTTGTTCAGCATAAAATTATGGTGGCCCAGGATCACACAGATATCTCAGGCAGACCTGAAAACTAAAAAGCAGGGAAAGTCAGTGAGTAGTATCAGTACAGGTATTACCTTTCAGAATGTCCAACTCAAATTATCTTTAGAGATAACCTTAAACTGTATGCTGAGAAAACTGTGGAGGTTACAGTGAAAGAACTGGAAAGCTAGTTTTAAAACATGACATGGGTCTGAGATCATTCATTGCTTCTCAATCCTCTATCATGACTCATGGTCAAGCACTTTTGGAGAAAAATTAGACTGACACTTTAATTAAATGGTATCAATAAGTTGAATGCATGTAATGTCAAGGGTATACAAATGGAATGGAGATTGCTGAAAATTCTGATTAAATGCCAATTTTCAGACAAGTCTTAGTTTGTGGGAAGTCTTACTGGCAAAAGTCTTTTATTGCACAGATTTCCCACAATATTCTACATTTTGTTGAGATCATTCTTATTCTTTCTATTTTTGCAGCTCATTGTGAATGTGTCTTTTCAGTACGTGTGAAATCAGCTCAGTGTCTTAACCTGGAGGATTTAGTCAGAATCAGTACTAAAGGCCCATCACTTGAGCAGTTTAATACTGAGCCCTGTGTCAAATGCTGGCTCACTTCAATCAAGAAGAAATGAATACCACATTACACTAGATGGCTATCCGACACGGACAATACACTGTTCTTAATGACTGTACATAGCTTGAAAGTTATAATGACATTCAGTTGCCCAAATCACCAAGACAGACATAAAAGCAAAAGGAAGGAAACTAATTAAACACACATACATGGAGGTTAGAAAGTTAAAAGACTGAAAGATTACTATTTTTCACATTTGATTATTTGGCACCTAAATTAAAGCTACTGGCTCCTAATTTTTTTCTTTTAGGAGCCACTGGCTCCTTGAATTGATTTTTTGTCCAGAACGCTTATATATGTGTGCCCACTACTCCATTTAGAGTTGTTTCCTGCCTTGTGATTGATGCTTTTGCTTTTGGCCTACTATTAATGATTTCAGCAAGTCTGATCTGTGAGAGATGGAAGGCAATGTTTTTTCGAATCTTCCAATGTTTGTGTTCATTAAACCACTGCAAACACACATTCTTGTTTATCGCTAATGGGACTAAAATTTGTTTCAACCACCCACTGGCTCTGCTAATTCATGACAAGATGCAATCCATTTTGCATTCTAATACCGAGGAGTACATCACATGACAGCCTAAACAATACAAGACGTAGAAAAATATATATGCAGTGGCAAATAGATTGTCACATGCAAAGCAGGCTGAAAAATTTAAAAAAAGATTTAAGACAAAAATCCTTCATTAGTATTAATGTTAATTTCAAAATTTTGTGATTTTCCGTGAATGCCCTAGTTAATATTGGGCAAATTTACCTTGTGTAACCAACAGAAAGCAGTGCATTCTTTGGACTGAATTAGTGTGTCTATGAGAAAAATAAATGCTCATGCATTTTTATACAAGTCTAGTGATCCTGAGCTCTGCAATTCACTTTCCTCAACACTTGATTTCAAGTTCTGCAATTTTAAAAAGAAACAATAATATAAAAAGATACATTTCCAGCAGAATGTCAGATATTCTGGGATTTGCAGAGACTATACAGTAATATTCTAAAAACAGAACTTAAAAATGCACTTGATCATTCAATATCTTACATATCTCATTTAATACATGTATTAACTTCACCATCACAGTTTTAAAACATTAATGATCAAGGACATGCATGCCATTTAATAAAACGTGGGGGCAAAATAATTTTTGGTTATATTTAAAAATTCAAAATGTAATTCATTTACTCATAACACTTAAGAATAACATATATGTGCACTGTTCAAGTTTGTTTCAAGCTTTGCACCTAATATTAGTGGGATAGGATCCAATTTTCCATGTCTCTAAGTTGAATTAAGTGGTTTCATAAAATTGATAGATGAATGTCATGAGTAGTATAAAGAAGCACAGAATAGCTAAAAACGTACAGCATCTACACGTATGTGTCTACTTGACTATTAAGGAATCAAGGTCCTAAGTCCTCAAATAACTAACTAAAAGGGAATGCATCTTTTAATCCCTCTATCTATCCATCCACTTTCTAAATCTGCTTATCCAGAGCAGGGTTGCAAGCCAGTTGGAGCCTATTAAAATACTCATTGGGCACAAGGGTTGAACAATACTAGGACAGGGTGACAGTAAATTCAGCTCTGACAATCCACTTAACCTGCATGTCTCTGGACTGCTGATGGAAACCAAAGCACACAAAGGAAACTCGTACAGAAACAGGTAGAACATGCAAACTCCATGCAGGGAGCATATATTGGACTCAAACCCCTGTCTTCTTGCCACACCACAGGAGTGCTATCCCTGCATTTCAATATAAAATTACTATTGATATATATTAAAGAGTTTTTAAAAATCGATGATCTATTGGTAATTGATACAGGCTGTTAAGAAAATTCAAGTAAAGAAAAAAAGTGCTAATTTTCCAGTAAATGGCATCTTGCTTAATTTAATTTAATTTAGTAAGAAGAATGTTTTGCTTATATTCTTCCATTGCTAGCTAAACACATGCAACATGAACATTACTCTTTAGTAACCAAATGGATCTGGATGTCCAATGTGTGTTCCATAAACAATTCAATAAAAAGATATATATTTTAAAAGATATGGAATCAGATAATATGTAATTGTTTTAAATTTTGATTACCTTGAAGCACTGTTTGTGTGGCTATCATATTTTTTTACTAGTAACACAGATGTGTGTATGTCTGTTGCTCAGAAATACTTAGTTTAGTAACAGTTTGTTGTTTGTTTTGCATTTTTTAACATGGATAATACCTATTTTATTCAAAAAGCAATTTCTTACTGATGTACATACTGTATAAATAAAGGACATTCAACATTTTAGGAATATTTCAAATAGGGTACCAAACTGAACTTAGTTTTGTTGGTGTTACATGCTGTCAAATTATGAATATACTATATAGTGCATGAAGCAGTGTGTACTACTCAATGTGGTTTGAATCTAGAATGACACTAAAAATGCAGAAATAATCAAAGACAGGCTGATTTTTATTCTAATAAAGGTGGTTCTATCTTAAACATCTTGATATTTAGCATTATCCACGCTACCCTAACTAAAGTCTCTGTTCCCACTCAAGAGAAGCTACACTGTAGCCAGATGCTGCCATCACCATCATACCTGACAACAGGTGTTGTGTTCTTTGGCTAATGAGATTGTGTCAAACATAGCCTTTTGGACGCAAGGCTAAAGAAACCCCTTACCTTAGATTTATCAGATCAATTCCAGAGACTGAGTACGTCTTGTAGGAGCACCTATCAAATCAAATTTTTATAAAGAATATGTGAAATGACTACAAAATGCATGAAGTGTCCACTTACTACCATGCATTGCTGAGGCTCCTTTAAGAGTACCATGGTACTCTGGGCAGCCTCCCCAATGGGTTTTCTCCTTGCCCAGTGATCAACTGGGAAAGGATGACTCGACAGTGCCATATTTCTTCACAATGCTGCAAAATGTATTTAATGTCTTTTAAACACTTTCCAATCCCTCACCTGATATTTCAGCAGTAACCACTCATAAATCTTTCATTATTTGACATAAAATGTTTAAAAATATTATACAGTGTGTCATTCACATTGCAATATCTTCACTTTTCCTAAATTCCAATAGCTTTTTGCTTACTTTAACCACTGTTAAGCTGTGCTTGAAGGTGTTGTCCTATGTGGAGCCTATTATGCAAGCTGTTGATTCTCAGAAACTTGTCTTCTGATTCTGCTGTGGCTTTCAATCTGTCAGATCTGTTCCTGTCAGAGTTTTCCTCCAAATTCCAACTTCCCTTTGATTGTACAGGAAACTGTGCTCACTGACACCTTGTCTTTCTTTGAAGTTTCTCTAAACTAAAGAGTTACACTTTTAAGGGTTATAATGGTCAGTCTGTCTTCCTTTGTTAATTGCCTTTTCCTCACCATTATGCTAGCAATATACTGCTTCCTGCAGTATAATATTGTCCTAATAAAGATTCAGAGGATACAGACAGTTTATTCAAACACTGCTTTTATACAGACACAGAGTTTGAAAGTAATCAACAACAGGTTGGACTCCTGCAGAAATTGTTTATATCAAGGATTAATTAATTTCTACTGTTGGAGAAAAGCTGCAAGTTGGTAACACTTTACTTGTTCCCATAAAAAAGCTCTGAAAATGACATCTGCTGGGTAGTGTGTATGAGTGTGTGTGTGTATGTATATTGTGATATGTGGCCGGCCTTTCATCCTGGCCAATACCCCCAGGCCGCCAGGTGGAGCCCTCCCTGCAGCATGGAGGTGCCCCGAATGCCAGCAGGGAATCCTGGACAATGTAGTTTTTATCCCCAGCCCTGTTGGATACCATGGGGCCCACTAGAAGGCGCTTCAGGGAGGAATAAAGACTATTACCCTTACGCCCCGGAAGTATGTCTGAGTCACATGGACAAGGGGAATAATGTGCTTCCGGGGGTGAAGAAAGAAGGATTTTTATCTGACCCGGAAGTGTTCCAGGTCACATGGACAGAAAGGGCGAAACACTTCCGGGTCAAGGACTATAAAAGGATTGTGGGAAATCCCAGACGGCGAACTGAGCTGGGTGGCAGGGTGGCTAATCTGGGAGTGTGGAGGATTGTTAATTATTGTAGTTTATTATTATTGTATGAGTATTGTGGAGAGGAGGGTGCTTTGTGCACTTTATTATTATAATAAACATTCATTTTGGACATTTATCTGGTGTCTGATCTGAGAGTTCAAGGGGTCGACAGTGCCTCTATTTGTCACAATATATATATATATATATATACATATATATATATATATATATATATATATATACACACACATACATACATACATACATACATACATACATACATACATACATACATACTTTTAGCCAGACAGCATGTCAATTAACAATGGCATTTGCTGTACCTCATTCCCTCCAAGAGTTTTAAATTATACAACTAAGAATCACATGCTTGACTGATTACACGATACATTCATGACCTTTCAACATGGTCCTAAATCTAAATCTTACACTATGGTTTGAAAGTATTGTGAAAGTATTGCCAATCTACATGAAGCACAATGGAAAAAGCTACAGTCTCACCTTATCTTTTTCCTTTTCCCATTCTGTCTTGTTACAGAAAATGCAAAACACTGATCTGGCATCTGTTCTGGCTGTTCTGTTCAATAAGCCTTTCCTCCCATTTGCACAGTTTAAAATACTTCTGTGTAACTGACTGTTTCTTACTGGTTGTGTTCATTATATGAATTGTACTTTTGGCTGAGCAAACACAAGAGCAAGCACAAATCTCTACATTGAGATATCACACTGAATAACTGACAGTAACAACTATGTGCTGTGATTGTCTATGGCCTGCTGTAATTTTCTTAAGATTGATAAACGTTGTACAGTGTAGAGCATCGACTTTAAACAAAAGTTTTTAAGAATCAACATGTTTATGTTGTCCATGAAAAGTAAAACAATAAATCAAACAGTAGTGTTTCCAGTACAAATTGTGTATTGTAGAATGATCTTTTTACCAACATAGGATGGTGGATAGTATGAAGGCAAAATGTTTTAAATGTGTTAAACTGTATGGCAAGGAACAAGGTGCTGACAAAAAAGAAGGGATTCAACAAACACAATCTAGTGTTTTCTCCGTCTTTAGTGGTCATTCACAAATGTTTTATTTCACATGAAATTAGCAGTACTTTTTTTCATATATGACACTAGTTTCACAGAAATTTCTTAAACTCTTTCGTGCTTAGCCCTTATGTACAGTATGTTGTCTACAATGTTTGTTAAAATCTCTTGCAAGACTTTTGTATGCATAAGCATAAATAAACTAAGCTTCAAGACTATCTAGGCATAATAGAATTAATCTGGTAGCTTTCTTTAGTTGAAATATCAAGAGTCATGTAAAACTTAATTATTTTATGTTTCCAGTTAACAAAATATTATAATTGTAACATTTCCAGTAAGCTACCAAATTCTGCCTGGCACTGTAGACTGTACAGGTGCATGAACTATTTTTTTTTTTTAACTAATAAACATAATTTTAGTTTTTTTAAACACTGATTATTTGATTCTTGTTTCAATTCAAACTAGCCATATTCAGTTGATTAACTGGTAATTCAACTGCATGCCCTGCTGAAATGTAGCTCATTTGTGATAAAAATACTGATTTTATGTGCATTATGGGGATACAGAAAAGGCACAGTGAATATACCATATTTCCCCAAAAGTAAGACAGGGTCTTATATTAATTTTTGCTCCAAAAGATGCACTAGGGCTTATTTTCAGGGGATATCTTATATTTATTCATGTACAACAATATACATTTATCCAAATACAGTCATGTCATCTTCTTCTGGAATATCGTCATAACTCTCCAGATTCAAACCCTGAATTTCAGCATGAATTTCTTGCTACTCGATGTGTGTGCTTTGATGTTGACGAATGGTTCGATGTGGTGAAGCAAAATGCTGACATACAAATGCATTCATGGTGCTTTGATATTCAAGCGTCGCATATTCCCCAAAGTAATGACACGATATATTTTAAAAGTCTCACATACCATCTTCTGTGCCGTCTTTTTTTTTTTTTTTTTTGCACCTTTACAATACCGTCAGACTGTATGGTGGAGTATTTCAGCCACAGAGAAAAAAAAAATAAGGACATAATGAAAATGTCTATTATGTGATTAAAATGGAAATTTCAGCTTTAAACTAGAAATGTCCACTTTAACCTCATCGTAAATGTCATCTTAAAACCAACCCAGTTGTTAAATCGCTACACGCTTCTGGGTCTTCCTACTGATCTGATTGCAGTGGCAATCTCTCTGCACATTTAGAATTCTTAGATTTATATTTGATATCGCTTTCATGATGAAGTGCATTAACATATGTATGTTATACTTTACAGATAAATCGTTAACTTTGTTTAAATAATGAATATTGCTAATAGTTACACGTATGGGATGGCAGTGCGTTAGTGCTGCTGTCTCGCAGGGAGTCATGTCCCTTGTGATCCCTGCCTGGAGTTTGCACATTTTCCTTGGTGGGTTTTCACAGTGTGCTCCGTTTTCCATCCAAAGACATGAAGGTTAAGGGACTTGCTGAAGCTACAATGACGTTAGTGTATGCGTGTGCTTGTATTCACCTTGTGATGAGCCGATGCCCCATCCAGAGATTTTGTTTGTTTTGCGCTGATGCTGCTGGAATGGGCGCATCCCCGAATTGATGGATGCAATCATTAAACATCCTTTTCAGAGATATTGTGCCAAGGTGTCCTCGGAATTTAATGAAAGTTTCAAGCACACGCGTCACATTGCGTGAAGTATAAACCTGGCCTCAGGCGCCTTACTTTTCAGCTGACGATCTTGGCTAGGGCTTATTTTGGGGTTGGGCTTATATTACAGAGCAGCCTGAAAATCATGCTAGAGCTTATTTTCGGAGTAGGTCTTATTTTCGGGGAAACATGGTATTAGCAGCTTATACAAGCTGTTCCAAGATATATTCATTTTGTTGCAGACTGAATCCTTGTTATGCTCAACACCACTTTTAATATTGTTAATCCTAAATTAAAGTTTTGTTATTAAGTTTCTCACTCTGTCCTTCCTTATACTCTGCAATCGATTGGTTTTTCATCACCATTCATCAATAGGCAATGGTTTCACTCTGCTTATTATCATAATATTCCCTTGCTCTGTGATCATTTCTTCTTTCAATTCTTTAGGGCTTTATCACCGATACCCTTTTTGCTCTCAATATAGGTTATATGATTCCCTTCTTTAGGATGATCTGTAATGAGGGATTCAGCCACCACTATATCCTGGCAAATTTTCATCTATCTTCTCATGGCTCCACAAAAACTAAAGCTGATGTTGTATAAACCAAAATTCTGGTGAGTCAAGTCCAGAACTTGGACTTAACGTTTTATGAATTCATAAATTCTCTTGTCCCATGCAAAAAGAGTGTGACTCAAAACTCTATGAAAGGGTATTCTCCAGAATACTAGTGGTGAGAAGTTAAGCAAAATTACACCTTTTATTGGCTAACTAGAAAGATTACAATATGCAAGCTTTCAAGGCAACTCAGGCTCATTCTTCAGGCAAGATGTAATACAGAAACTGGAATTTTCTGTGTTTATATAGACACTAGGACAGATGCAGCATTGGAAAACCTTAAAGTGCTGCATCTTAGATGTAAAAAAAATGAATAGACCTCACCAGTCTAAGATTTATTTAGCAAGAGAGAAGAACAATGTATAGATCTTTTAATAAGATAACTGTCCAACAAAGTCTTTTGAAGTTTCTGATGTGTTTTTCAAAACAATATGGATCTGTAGTCAGGGAAAGACTTTCCAAGACTAAGGACATAAAGTTTATGGAGCCATTTCTGGACAAAGATAGAACCATAACAACAGTTGCGTAAAGTGCAACAGGAGCTTCCACCTGCAGCTAAAGTCATTCACGTACTGAAGTAGAATTGCACATGTACTTTGTCAGCATGCCAGTGTCGATCAAACACAGGAATCTCTGCAGTCTACTTGTGACTTTACGCTGTAGGAAGATAAGTAAATAAATCAAGGTAAATAGGTAAATAACAATCAATCTGGCTTTTATATAAGTAACAAATGTTTTTTTATATAAAGACCATCACAAAACATAATCACAAACAGAACTTTGCACAATACCTTAGGTGAGCTCTGTAAGCCCTGCTGTTTCGTTGAAGGACATGTGTGTGGAAGATTCACTGGCAAGATGACGCCCGACCTGTTGCTGCATCCAAATGGGGCCATCTTTCGCCTTTAACACTAGAATTACCAGAGCCTACGAAAAAACTCATAGATCCGGCCCACCTTAAATCGCTTCTTAAATCCGTTCACACCTCTCCGCCAGCATCCTTTGTCCTCTAAATGTGCTGATAAAAGACAAGCTGCCAGCAGCCGGCTATTCCATCCCCCCACCGACTTAGAACGTGAGCGAACTTTTCCCAGCTCATGCCTTGATTGATTATCTGGGAGTGAAGTGGAGTTTTACAGTGGAAATAATAGATCGTTATTGTTCCGTTTCTAAAGTAATCTGTGTAAACACATTGATAAAAGAGAAACTTTTTCATATTTTAGTAATAAATGTTACAAAATGTAGTAGGCATAAACTATAGAATGTGTAAAGCCCGAGTTCCAAAGATCAAATAAACACTTTCACAAAAGCTTCAAGATTAATACAGCAGCTTCCGTGGCGTAGCATGCTAAGATTTGCTTCTTAGAACACAGCAGCTTTCGCTTGCCTTACAGACCTGAGTTCGATTCCCCGCTTGGGGATGAAGTGTTACTTTTTTTTTTCTTTTAACCTCAAACGGACATAAAATTTATAAATTGGTATGCACTGTCAGTTAAAGAGATCATTATATTTTCATGTGGGATGCTCCTTTTAAAATATTTTTTTTAACAATTGAGACTGCAATTAACAGGAACAACTGTCCTTATAACTGTTATTTTTAAGATCCATAACACACAGACAGACCGAGACCTGTGTAATAGAGAGACAGACAGGCAGAGATATATAAATAAACAGGGAAGCCACATGTACTGAAAGAAGAAAAAAAGATCAACATGTGCGTTGTTCCTGCTGCACTGAATAAGCTCACGTGCTCTAGCATCACCCCTCCCCCCCCCCATCTTACTTACAGAGTCTGTGTTAAGGTGAATTTTAAAGGTAAGGTTTTAAAGACAATGTAAGACTAGCAATGATGTATGGAGTAGAGACATGGGTAGTAAAGGGAGCACAACAGAAGGAGATGGATGTGGAAGAAATTCAAATGTTGAGATGGACGTGTGGAGTTATAAGGAATGCAACAATCAGAGGTACAAAAAAAGTAGGAGAGATATCTAGGAAAGTATAGTAAGATAGGCTGAAGTGGTATTAAAATGTGATAATGACAGACAATGAACATGGTTGCAACAGAGTGACGAAAATGGAAAAATGGGGGATAGAGAAAGCATGGGAGACTAAATAAAAGACGGATGGATAAAGTAAAAGAATATTTAAAGGAAAAGTGTCTGACTAAAGAAGAGGTTGATTCAGAACATCAACCCCACACATAGGTGGAAAAAGATGAAGAAGCAGAAGAAAAAGTCTTAACATTGCCGGTGACATGTTATACTCTCAGACAGAAATTCAGGACACATTACTCCATTCCAGTTTTCTGAATTAGTGCACTAGAAAAGGTGGACCAAAAGCCTGACCATCAACTTGAATGTTTTCCTTCAAGATTTTGTGAGAGACCATTTAGGTTACAAAATGTTGAGACTTTGACTATCTGTGATAGAGAAACATAGCAGCTGCACCAACAATTAAACTAGCTATAGGTATGGAGTACTGATAGGATGTTTGCCAAGTTTCAAATGGTGTTCACACTGCAACATTATGAATCAAGGCTTTCTGAATATTTTCTAAAAGATAGATATGTTTTGTTTTGTATATAATGCAACAATACATTCTGAAATATGATTAAACTTTTTTGATGATTTAGTATTTATCCAGAGTCACAAAAACACTCTTTAATGTTAGAATTCATTGCAGATAAATAATCATCTCCTTTCTTGTTATAGCTCTGTGTTTATAGTTAGTAAAACTATGCATATGAGGTCAATACATGATTCTAGATAATTTAGGTTGTTAATTTGCTAACGTAAAGATATATACTCCTGTTTCAAATCACTTGTATTGGACTGCATTTTCTAAACTGTTAAAAGGAGGACAGAGCGATGTGTATTGTTAATATAAAGATTTACTGGAATTGGTGTCGTCCGTTGTGGGAGATGGACGTCTGAAGCTGAGCTCCATTAGCAGCGGTGTTATTATTTCTTATTTTCCCGAGGTATCCTGTATTTATCCAACCCGAGGGTTCTATTACAGTATATGCAAGCATATATAAAAATGGCAGGCAAGAAAGGGGGTCAGAAAGAAACAGAAAAGAAACCTAAAGTTACATCCAAGCCTAGACAGGCTAGTCCAAGTTCAAGGTACAGCCTATCAGAGACTGATTTGAAACAGACAGGCGAAAGCCCAGACTCCTCTGGACCACGGTCCGCTGCATCGTCTCCAGTTGAAAGCGAAAATGGGAGTGAATGTGCAAGTGATGCAGGTCACGATAGCTCGGCGATTGGAGAAGAGCACTTGAAACTGGAAAAGGCCTTGCAGTCCGCACTTTCACTTACTCCTCGCGAGCTGGGAACATCGGCTGTAATAGAGCCCGCCGCTTCACCTATGGTGCACGAAAGTAGAAATGATCTGTCCGAACTGAAGGTGATGATCGCTGAGCTCAAGCATGAGATAAAGAATGATATAAAGAAAGAAATAAATAGTATGCTCAAGACAAACGAGAGGATAAGTGAGAAGACAAGTGAGAAGCTGTGGCAGGATAATAAAGACTTGGAAAAACGCGTATATAAATCGCTTTGAGGCGGCCTTTAAATGTATGCTGGAAAAAATTGAGGAGCACATTCAGGAAAATACGTCTAAACTGAGCACATTTGCCGATCAGCTGGAGGATGTTAAGCAGATATTCATGACTCGAATTGAAACAGCCGAAAATCTAGCATCCACCGCTGATGGAAAAGCAACAGCCGCGAATTCTGAATGCAAAAAACTCAAGACAGACTTGCTGCTCTGGAAGATGGATGCAGAAGGAATAATATTAGAATTGAAGGTCTACCTGAGAATCGCGAAAGTCCAAACCCAGTGAAATTCGTAGCTGAACTATTCTCCAAAATAATTGGAGAGGACTTTAAATCAGACACCGAGATAGCTGCAGCTTATCGCATATGGGGATCGAACAACTCTAAGCATAGTGCTTTTATTGTGCGGTTTGAGAAGTTACAATCAAAGTTAAATGTAATGTCAGTTCTCAGACAGAAACAAGAGATTATGTTTGAAAATAACCTAATTCGTATTTTCCCTGACTTCTCACCCTCAACAGCTGCAAAGCGAGCATCCTTTTATAATATTAATCAGCGCTTACGAAAAGCCGATATCAGATACAGCCTCTTGTATCCTGCCAAACTGAAAGTGGAGATTCAAGGCAAACATTACGTATTTACCAGTAGAGAGGAAGCAGATAAAGAGTTAAGAAAGCTGATCCCGACACTTTCCTGAAATAAGACCGTGAGTCGCACCCTGTCATGGCATCGTAAAGAAGGTATCACCGGCTGTCTGATCCACTTGCAATGACATCAATACCGTAATTATACATCCTTTTCCCTTCTCGGTCACTATTTGTTTTTATTTTAATTACAGTTATACACGTTTATGTATGTATGTGTGGAAGAAATTAAATTAGTTTAAAATTACATTTTTTACTATTCTAAAGGAGACTGTTTAACACCATTCCCTGG
Organism: Erpetoichthys calabaricus; assembly: GCF_900747795.2. Lineage (NCBI taxonomy): Eukaryota > Metazoa > Chordata > Cladistia > Polypteriformes > Polypteridae > Erpetoichthys > Erpetoichthys calabaricus. The sequence goes on along the minus strand of NC_041401.2, from coordinate 151,749,532 downwards.
GTTTGGTAACAATTAACATTTCAAGAATGTTAAAGATTTTCTTTTTTTTTTCTTTTTTATATTTTATGCTTATAGTATTTAGACTGTATTGGCAATAGATATCTGTTTTAATTCACATTCACCGCTGCTGGGGGCTTGTTTTGTTTTGAACGTGCTCTGTCTCTAGGTATATCAGAGGACTGGGACTTTGTGAAGTGTGGTCCAGCTTCAGGTGGGGAGGCAAAGCAGGGTGGGGGGGTGGGGGGACTGGGGAGGGAGAGAAAGAGAGCAAGCTATCTCTAATCTATTCTTTTAATCCTTATAATTATAATTACCAATGTAACAACAGACTGCATGGCAATAACCCCTGGGAAAATTTGAAATTAAGGTCAAAGCAGTCTCACTTTTGGTTAAGACTACAAAATGACATCAAAAATTCAGAATCAATATCTCCAAGACAGGACAGTTAATTTTGTGAGCTGGAATGTTAAAGGCCTGAATCACGAATTAAAAAGAAAGAAAGTATTCTCTCACCTAACAGGTCTAAATGTAAAATAGTATTTTTACAGGAGACCCACTTATTAAGCAAGGATCAGTTCCGGCTGCAAAAAGACTGGAATGGCTAAATGTTCCATTTCAGCATTACAAAAAAAACTAGAGGTGTGGGAATTCTCATACATAGAACAGTCTCATTTGTAGTATCAGATGTTGTATCTGATCCTGAAGGGAGATACATCATTGTTATGGGTAATTTATTTAATTGTAAAATGATTTTGATAAATGTTTATGTACCCAATGTGAACGATAGGGAATTAATCCAAAATGTATTTGCATCCATTCCCAATGTGAACACTGATAAAATTATATTGGCTGGGGATTTCAATTATGTTTTAAATCCAGACCTAGATAGGTCTCCTGTCACTGGGGCGATGACATCTAACACTGCAAAGACAATTACACAGTTTGCAACTGACCACAACCTACCAGACCCCTGGAGATTTCTAAACCCAAATTCAAGAACATATTCCTTCTACTCACCAGTGCATCATTGCTACTCAAGAATGGATTATTTTTTTGTAGATAACCATTTCTTGCCTACGATTAAATCCTGCAAGTACGACGCTGTTGTTATTTCTGACCACGCCCCTCTGATCCTGGAGATAAAATCATTATACCCCACATACTCATCTCACAGATGGCGTCTTAACCCACTTTTATTAGCAGACAAGAACTTTATTTAACTTATATCAAAACAAATTGTTTTTTTTCTAGAGACAAATATATCCTCAGAGGTCTCTGCGGGGACATTCTGGGAAACCCTGAAGGCCTTCTTAAGAGGACAGATTATCTCATATCTTTCCCACAGAAATAAACAAGAAAGCAAGCAGGTATCAAAGCTAACCAACGAAATTACTAGAATATATGAAGAACACGCCAGGTGTCAAAGTGAGGCACTTCATGGGAAAAGGCAGGCTCTGCATTCAGAGCTCATCCTCTTAACAACTAAAGAAGTTGAACAACTCATTTTTAAATCAAGACATCATTACTATGAACATGGAGAGAAAGCTAATAAGCTTTTAGCTCAACAAATACACAAGCAAGAAGTTCGTAATGCAATCCCAGCAATTACCAACACAAACAGAGACATAATCATTGACCATAAAAATATAATGCACACATTTAGAGACTACTATAAATCCTTATATTTTACTGAGTTTAAAGACAAGACACAATCTAATACATTTCTGGATGCATTACAGATACTACAAATAGATACTCTTAGTGTAGAGGAATTGGATAAACTTCGTTAGCTACCAGAATTACTAGATGCTATAAAGTCACTTCAGAGTGGGAAAGCAGCAGGCCCTGATGGCTACCCTGCCGCATTTTATAAGAAGTTCTCCACTCAGATAGCTCCCCTCCTATTAGCAACATTAACAGAAGCTAGAGACAATAATAATTCTACCTCAAACTTTTCGTCATGCATCAATCACCGTCTTTCTTATTATTACAATGTGCATCATACAGACCAATTTCACTTCTGAATAATGATGATAAAATACTCTCCAAAGTCCTATCTAGAAGGATGGAGAAAGTGCTGCCTTCAGTAATATCACAAGATCAAACTGGAGTTATTAAAGGCTGAAATTTAGCGTCCAATCTTCGAGGCATGTTTAATGTAATATACTCACCCGCAAAGTCAAACATCCCAGAGATTTTATTATCCATGGATGCAGAAAAAGCATTTGATATGATTGAATGGAACTACTCTTTCACTACATTGGAGAAATTTGGGTTTGGCCCAAACATTTGTGCATGGATTAAACCACTGTACCAATCCAGAAGCTTCAGTTTGTATTAACAACATTAATTCAGACTACTTTAAACTAGAACGTGGTACCAGACAAGGATGCCCTTTGTCACCACTACTTTTTGCAATAGCCATTGAGCCACTGGCAGTTCACTTTCGAAATGCTTATGAGATAAAGGGGATTTTCAGAGAAGGACTTGAACAGAAAATTTCTTTATATGCAGATGATATGGTACTGTACATATCAGACCCACAAAATACTGTGCCTACAGTCCTAACAGCAATTCCAAAAGAGTCAGAATTAATTTGACTAAAAGTGTGCTCTTTCCAGTGAATTCTCAAGCACACAATATTAGATTGGACACCTTCCCTTTTATCATCGCAGATCAGTTCAAATATCTAGGGGTAAACATCACAAGTAAACAAAGCTCTTTATCACCAAAATTTTGCTGTCTGTATGGAAAAAATCAAGCATGACTTGCAATGATGGTCAACCCTTCATCGCAGTTTAGCTGGAAGAATTAACATTGTTAAGATGAATATCCTCCCTAAGCTTCTCTTTTTATTTCAAACTATTCCAATATACATCAATAAATCGTTCTTTAAGAAATTTGATTCAACCATAACCACATTTATTTGGAATTCAAAACATTCACATATCCAAAGAGCGACCCTATAAAGGTCAAAGGCAGAAGGTGGCAAGGCTCTACCTAACTTTCAATTTTACTACTGGGCAGCAAACATACAACATATTAAAACCTGGACATTGACACAAATAGATGAACATATGCAGGCTTGGTCTGCAATAGAAATAGAATCCTGCAGTTCATCTTTATATTCCTTGCTTTGCGCCCCAATAAATGCAAATTATCACCAATATACTAATAACCCAATAGTGCTTCACTCACTCAGAATATGGAACCAATGTAGGAAACATTTTAAGATAGAGAATTTTTTAATCGGTGGCACCACTGCACAAAAACCACCTTTTTCAACCATCGCAAACATATGCAGTTTTTAATGTCTGGAAAACATTTGGGATTAAATCACTTAGAGATCTGTACATAGACAACGTCTTTGCATCCTATGAACAATTACATTCTAAATGTAACTTTCCAACAACATTTTTCTTTTACTATCTTCAAATTAGAAACTTTGTTAAACAGGACCTGCCCAATTTCCCTCATCTCCCACCTCCTTCTATACTGGAAAATATATTCATCAGCTTCAAGGACTTAGACAGCATCTCTGCAATATATAAAACCATTTTACAGTCCCTCCCTTTCAAAGATCCAAGAGGACAATGGGAAAAGGATCTCAACATAACACAAAAGGAGTGGAAGGTAGCTGTGCAGAGAATTCACTCGAGCTCCATATGTACAATTATTCTACTAAAAATTATATATCGAGCACATCTGTCTCGCTTAAAATTGTCCAAAATGTTTCCACGGCAAGATCCAACCTGTGAACGCTGCAATCAAGTTCCAGCCTCACTGGGTCACATGTTTTGGGCGTGCACCAAATTAACATCATTTTGGACCAAGATTTTTAAATGCCTATCAGACAGCTTTGGTGTCACAATACCTCCTAATCCACTAACAGCTGTGTTTGGTGTTCTACCGGATGGGCTTAAAGTGGAGAAGGACAAACAAACTGCAATTGCCTTTACTACACTATTGGCACGTAGACTTATCTTGCTCAACTGGAAGAATCCTAACTCCCCCCTTTTAAGTTAATGGGTAACTGATGTTATATATTATTTGAAATTGGAAAAAATAAAATTCTCACTTAGAGGACCTGTGCAGAAATTTTTCCAAAACTGGCAGGATCAAATCATTAACATTTTATTGTAAGCTTTTAAAGCACTGAGGAAGCAGATTCTCTCCCTATTCTCTTTTTTTTGTCTTCTCCCTTTATCTATATTCACTTATTAATGTATCTGTTTGCTTATTTTTACTAGGTTTAAGTTTTATTCTGCTGGCCATGCTCTCTTTCTCACGGGTGGGGGTTGATTTGTTTTCAATCCTATTCTTTCTTGTAAACTTAATGTATTTGTATGGAATGTTGTGGGATTTCAATAAAATCCATAAAAAAAATTATATATATATATATATATATATATATATATATATATATATATATATATATATATATAAAGATTTATTGAAAGGTGTTGTTAAATAATACTGTCAATTTATTAATATTAAAATTAGGTGTTAATACATTCCAGCTCTAAACTATCTACATCATCTATGCAGAAAAGGGATGAAAAAGTACTTCTTACAAGCTTGTTTTGCTATTTAAAGCAACAAGTTGAAGTTAAAATTACAAAATTTCATTAACATCGAGAATAATAGCTAATTAATTGTATTAACAGTACAAACTCTTAAGTTACACATGAAGTTACAATATATTAGAATCAATCGCAAACTGCTGTTGGCCATTGCATATTGTAAATAAGAATTTTGCATGCTATGTTTACCTCTAATTTGTATTTTAAAGAAGTTGTACAGCAAACTTACACGTCACTTTATTTGGTCCAGCTTTTTAAAATATTTGCAATTTCCTTCACCCATCCTCTATTTCCCTTTAACCAGTTGTTGTTCTGGTAGGAATTAAAGTAAATTGTTAAACTGCTTTCACTTGATTATGTTACTGCTTCAATTATTGAATTGGTAAAATTATGTTAAAAATTGAAGTTGTTATGTAAGACGTGTATTTTCCTCCCCAATGTAATGCAACTAAGCATTCAGTAATACTTAATAAAAATAAAAAAAAAAATCCTTAGAAAAGTGAATCCCAAGCTCAAATTATAGTGTGCAATTTTAAGATTAAACTTGCAATGTTAGACATGGAAAAAAGAACTTTAACTGTCAAGTACTTTTCCATAGCAAGGTTATTATAGTTAATGAAAACTAAAATCAAAACTGAAACTATTATTAAAAAAACATTTTCGTAAACTAAAATAAAATAATTAACAAAACCGAAACGAAAAACTAAAACTAAACAAAACTATTAAAGTAGCTGGAAAGACTAACTGAAATAAAATAATAATTTACTAAAATATTTTTAGTTTTCATTTTTGAATGAATATTCTTGCCATTAGTCTTTAACCCTTGTAAGTTTTAACTCTAAAACAGAAAGTCATCCACCACAAGCCGCCCGCATACTGTATATTCATCCAGTGAAGGCGGCTGGTGACGGAGGGCGGCTGTTCACACAGCATTTGCGGTGACACAGCAGGCTGAGTGCGGATGTGTAAAGCGTGAGAAACAGAAAGCGATTTGCGTGCCGCTTTTCTTTGTGCTTGTTGTATATCAAGATGTAATTCAAATGGCTGAAATCAGAATGTGCTGGTCAACAAAATGTTTATCACATAGACAGAAAAATCACGAGTGAGTAACATTTCATTTATTTCTCAGGTGTCTGCTTTTTGTTAACAGCATTTCACCTGCCACTTCACACAGGAGAAATTGATTTTACTTTCTCATATATGAAGTATAGAGAAATTGCAGTAATCATGAAAAAATTTGACTTCGATATTTTGATGAATCTTGACGTTATAGACTAACCAGTATCCAACAAGACTGTTTTTTGGAATTGTGTGTGTACTCGCGTGCGCGCGTGTGTGTGTCTGTGTGTGTGTGTGTGTGTGTGTGTGTAAACATGATAGCTCAAAAACACAACTAGATAGATGGATGAAATTCAGCATGTGGTCGTTACACCACAATTATAGATCTGTATTAACTTTTGGGCCAAATCCATCACCTGGAAGTGGTACTTTACCTGAACACATTCTCGATTTTTTTTTTATTTATACAGCTGCAGAGTCTGATTTTTTCAACTTTACTTTTATAATAATTGTTCAATATATAATTAATTTGATTTGTTGTTGATGTTTCCTTAATGTACATAATATAAAAATATAATCATTGTCTTGCGGTTTACTCCTCAAATATCCATCCCCATATCTGAGTATACACAAAAGTCGAGGGGAGAGCACTCCCGGTTTTTGAAAATAAAACGGCACTGATCGAGAGACTGACTAGGTCATCATACAAGATCAGCATATTGTTGCTGACCAATCACTTTTGCTTTAAAAATATTGTTTAACAATGAAGCGATACAAACAAAGGTAGAGAGTCTGACAAGTGATGAAAAACTAAACATACTAATGGGTTTTTGTATTTATTCCATATTTATTAATTTATCTTTTTTAGTTCATATTCACAACTCAAAGTACGTGATAGTGTGAAAGTAATCCATTAGCAGAATTATATTTTAAAATATTTATCTCCCTTTTTTAATGTTTTTCTCTCTCAAAATAGATAGTTGAAATATCATATTCTTTTTGTTCTTAACATCAGCCTTATCCCTTATACCAGGGATTTATCCTGCCTTCAATCCAAACCTGCTGCGGTAGGCTTCAGATTTCCTGCAATCCTACTCTGGATAAACAGGTTTTGATAATGTATATGTTGTACTTAATATCAGACGCTGTCTGTTGTTTTATGCCTGTCCGTACTCCTATTACCTGCTCTTGCTCTGCTCATTATGGGTTTACTGTCCTTTATGGTGGTCTATTCAAGACTCACTGCCCCTAACCTTGATACTACATGCTTGTTGTTCTTTGTTTCCCTCAATACAGCTAGGTGGGGTCTGCACACTCATTCAAGTCTAAGAGCCCTGTTCTTCCTAAGCCCCTGTGATTTTCATGAGAAAATATTTAAAAAATTATACAATTGTGTAAAATTGCTCATATTCAGTGTCTAGTTTTGATTATGCTTGTTTTTACTAGACAAAAACAAAACCAGATAATAAACCAGGCAGTGTAGTAAGCTTCCACTAGCATTAAACTCGTATCCAAATCTGTTAAGTGTACAGTTCTGTCTAATTGTGACACAAAACTAACTCCGTAGGCGCTCCATGCCATAATTACTAAAACTAAAACTGAAACTAATATATATAAAAAGAAAATAGAAATGTCTATGTGAAATAAAAACTAAACTAAAACTAAAAATACACGACGAAGGAAAACTAAAACTAAACAGAATTTCCAAGTAAGGTCAGAAAAAATAGAGAAATAAAAACTAATATAAAAAGGCAAAACTATAATAACCTTGTTCCAAAGTTCAAAATGCTGTATTCACCACTGTGATTAAGATGGGTACTCAAATTAAAAATAGATGCCTGATGCATAAACAAAACTGATTATGCTTAAAGTTGAATAATAAAAGATATTTAAAATCAATCAAGTGGATTGCTTTATCCAGTTGGAATAACACAGCTTTAGTTTTCTCTATTTTTCACTTTTCTCTGTAATCTAAAATTTGATCCTACAGTAAATGACTGATGGAATTGTCAGGCTGCCCAGAGCTGCTTCTCTCAGAATAGTTCACATATCATTCTTGAGGCTTACTGCCTTTTTAGTAGATAAGTAAACTGTCTCATGGGAAGGGAAACTCCACCCTAACTGTCCCAGACACTCCATTAACAAAAAATATCTCGTAAAAATTAGCCTCTGGCAAATACATAAAACACAATTCCTGAAAATTGCATTAAAAGACTACCATCTATTATATTTACATATTTATATTTATATATAATATGTACATTTATTTGGTGGCTTTCATGAAACCTTCCAGAGTAAAACACTCATCATTGTAAAGGCCCCCATTTAGTGCATTTTGGACTATGTAAAAATGTACTAGATTGCTGTATAACAAATTTATCAAAGATCAGGGCAATCAAAATTATTAATTATAAGGTAACAAATTATATTTTATAGGTTTCCGTTCAGACCTAAGTATGACTTGATTGCCCCAAAGAATCAGTGCTGAAATCTACTAAATTGACTCAAATGAGCAGGGCTGGTGGCACTTGAAGGTTAGATTGAGAGGCACCACTTGTATGTACTATGTAACAGGTCATTTCATCATGCAAAAAGCCTGAACAACAGAATGGTGGAGATGCCTGACTTGAAGGGGAGGGCTATACTGTCATTTGAGAGTGTTTCACAATTTCCTGGACAGTTGTGTGTTGCATCATTGTAACAATTTTCAAGACTTTGGAGAAGAAAACAATAAGAGATACCCACAAAAACTCCTGCAAAGATAACTGTAACTGAACTGGCCTGTTCTGGACTTGAAGTCTCAAAACAAACTGTGGTGAGGGCTCTTCATCATGGTGGGCTTCAATGTCATCGCTCAAGGAAAACTCCATTGCTCATATACAAGGCATATCAAAGCCAGATTGAAGTGTGCCCAAGACTTTGCCCAAGACTATGTGAAACATGGGGATGCGTTTTGAACATCTGTACAAAATCAAGGTTCTGGAGTGTTCTTCTCAAATATTCTCAAAGAATATTAGACAAGGGCTGAAGGTTACGATCCACGCTCAAAAGCTATCTAATTTGCATGAACTGGAGCAATCTACCATGGAGAAATGGGCCAAAATCCCTCAAGAGACATGTGCCAATGATGATAGAAACTACAGTAGGAGTTTGTTGTCAAAAGAAAGTCAAAAAGGGTACACTTCTGAATATTAATTGTCAGAGGACTAATAATTTTGACCTTGTCATATTTTATTTTTTCCTTTTTGCAACTAAGAGCATGAGTAAAATATTTTTCCACAAATGTCTTTGGGATTTTGCCTTTATTCTTTTTGAAGCAATTATCTTGTAAACATTTTTGGTACTAGTCACTTCTTTGGTAAAGCTAACGGGTTTGTTCCTTTTCTTTGGAGGTGCTAATAATTTCATCCTTAAATCCCTTATTTATTTTATCCCTCATATATAGGTTGTTTTTGTTTGGTGAGAATGAAGTTAGCTTGCAGCTTTTTTTGGGTAAGGCATCAGCCAGTGGAAGCCAGACTCTAACACTGTCTCTGCATCTAGAGCTTGCTACTGTCTTGCATCTTGAAATCCTAAACAGGACTGAAAAATGATGGATGGACTTGCTAATGCACAAAAATAAATTGGAAAGTTAGCTGATCTAGGCTATAGGTAAGGCACTTTACAGGGCTAAAGATATCAGGGCAGGTCAGGATGGGGAGCATGCACTGTAAACCACACAACAAAACGTCTCGGGATCCCGGTTGGCAACCCCCCAGGCAGACACGTGGTCCAGCGGTACCCTCCAAAAATGACCATCTATCTGCCTCAGCCAGGAGTTACATGGGCGTCCCCTTGGCCTGGTCCAGCCACTCGGGGCATTAGCAATAAGGATCCTACGAGCCGGATCAGCCTCTGGGAATCGCACCACATGGCTGTAGTGCTGTAACTGAAGCTGCCTCACAATGCAGGTAAATGTGCCTCATTCGGGACTCCATGAGCAAACGGCTCATTCAACACAAAGTCAAACCAGTGGTACCCAAAGACTCTCAGAAAAGACACAGTACAGAAGGAGTCCAGTCTTCATCTCAGGTCACTGGATAGCATCCATGTCTCATAACCATTTAGTAAAACAAGGAGCACCAGGACTGTAAAGACCTGGACCTTCTTACTTTTGCAGAGATATCAGGAGTACTACAAGCCCCATTCCAGCAACCTCATGACCACACATGCTCTCCCAATCCGTCCAATGACTTCATGGGAAAAATCACCAAAGACATGAATGCCGTTGCTGAGGTAAATAAACCTCTTGACGAGGTTGACAATCCCTCCACACACAGTCATTCTGCTGAAGGCTGTGCCCATGAGGTCATTAAACACCAGGATTTTGGTTTTAATTCAGGGAACTCACAATCCTAGACACTCAGACTCCTCACTCAGTCTTGCGAAAGCCCTGATCAGAGCCTCCGTTGACACTGTGAAGATCACAGCATCGTCAGCTGAGTCGAGTTCAGTGAACCTCTCTTCATCAATTTACATCCCATAGCCGCTGGACCCAACAACCCTGTCCAACACTCAGTCCATGCAAGCATTGAACAGAGGAGGAGCAAGAACACACCCCTGATGAACCCCACAATCAAATGGGAAAAACGCAGAGGTTATGCCTCCACTCTGCATAGCACTCACAATACCAGTGTAAAGGCCGGCCATGATATCAGCAACTGGTTAAATCCTGCAAAGTCTCGGGATATCCCACAGAGCAGCTTAATCAACTGAGTCAAACACTTTATCAAAATCGACAAAGGCTGCAAAGAAACTCTGCCAATATTCACATTTGCACTCAACGAGAACCGCCTGTGTCAGTATGAGGTTGATGGTAGACTTCTTAGGCATAAAATCAAACTGCTCCGGTCACTGGTACGTGAGCAGGTGATAACGGATCCTATTGAGGTTGACCCTAGCAAGGACCTTACCAGTCCCTAGTGGAAGTTATACCCCTGTAGTTGCCACAATCCAGGTGATCACCATTACCTTTCCAGATTGGTATAAGTCCCGGTACAGACCAGAGATGCCATTAAGCCATGCGCTGTGACGCCACTCAATAATATCCAGAGTGCCCTGCGAGATGAAACACCTCCTGAGTGCTCCGGCAGCACCAACACAACCCTCAGGAACTTTCAGTGTCTTGTCATGGAAGGACTCCCACATCACATAAGGATCAGTAGTTGGACCTAAGTCTGCAAGCTTCTCACACAAACTGCATGCAAACTCATTAGAAGTAGCCTGATCTTGAAGTCTGGCCAAGTCCAGCCTCATTCTCCTAGTAGGTGGTAGCCTACTGGACCTAAGCTGGATCATCAGAGTAGCAACAAGTTTGTGGTCAGAAGGATGAGAATTTAATGGAGACAGCTTTTGTAAATCTTAAACAATGCAGTGATATAAATTGTTATAACTGAGGCTCAAATGACACTTTGTGAGTTAGAGAACCCAAAACATTCAATGACGCTGTACATTTTCCTAAAGTGAAAATTTAGCAAGCTCTCCATGTCATTTCTTTTTAATTTCTATAACCATTTCCAATACTAGCTAATCTTACCACTTAATTAAAATATCCTCTACTATCAAAAAGGCATCAACGTTTTATTTATTGGTCAGCTTTAAGATATAGTGCATCTGGAAAGTATTCATAGCGCATCACTTTTTCTACATTTTGTTATGTTGCAGCCTTATTCCAAAATGGATTAAATTCATTTTTTTCCTCAGAATTCTACACACAACACCCCATAATGACAACGTGAAAAAAGTTTACTTGAGATTTTTGCAAATTTATTAAAAATATAAACATTGAGAAAGCACTTGTATATAAGTATTCACAGCCTTTGCCATGAAGCTCAAAATTGAGCTCAGGTGCATCCTGTTTCCCCTGACCATCCTTGAGATGTTTCTGCAGCTTAATTTGAGTCCACCTGTGGTAAATTCAGTTGATTGGACATGATTTGGAAAGGCACACACCTGTCTATATAAAGTCCCACAGTTGACAGTTCATGTCAGAGCACAAACCAAGCATGAAGTCAAAGGAATTGCCTGTAGACCTCCAAGACAGGATTGTCTCGAGGCACAAATCTGGGGAAGGTTACAGAAAAATTTCTGCTGCTTTGAAGGTCCCAATGAACACAGTGGCCTCCATCATCCGTAAGTGGAAGAAGTTTGAAACCACCAGGACTCTTCCTAGAGCTGGCCGGCCATCTAAACTGAGCGATCGGGGGAGAAGGGCCTTAGTCAGGGAGGTGACCAAGAACCCGATGGTCACTCTGTCAGAGCTCCAGAGGTCCTCTGTGGAGAGAGGAGAATCTTCCAGAAGGACAACCATCTCTGCAGCAATCCACCAATCAGGCCTGTATGGTAGAGTGGCCAGACGTGAGCCACTCCTTAGTAAAAGGCACATGGGAGCCCACCTGGAGTTTGCCAAAAGGCACCTGAAGGACTCTCAGACCATGAGAAAGATGACTGCAGCAATGTACAGAGACATCCTGGATGAAAACCTGCTCCACAGCGCTCTTGACCTCAGACTGGGGTGACGGTTCATCTTTCAGCAGGACAACGACACTAAGCACAGAGCGAAGATATCAAAGGAGTGGCTTCAGGACAACTCTGTGAATGTCCTTGAGTGGCCCTGCCAGAGCCCAGACTTGAATCCGATTGAACATCTCTGGAGAGATCTTAAAATGGCTGTGCACCGACGCTACCCATCCAACCTGATTGAGCTTGAGAGGTGCTGCAAAGAGGAATGGGTGAAACTGGCCAAGGATAGGTGTGCCAAGCTTGTGGCATCATATTCAAAAAGACTTGAGGCTGTAATTGCTGCCAAAGGTGCATCGACAAAGTATTGAGCAAAGGCTGTGAATACTTATGTACATGTGATTTCTCAGTTTTTTTATTTTTAATAAATTTGCAAAAACCTCAAGTAAACCTTTTTCATGTTGTCATTATGGGGTGTTGTGTGTAGAATTCTGAGGAAAAAAATGAATTTAATCCATTTTGGAATAAGGCTGTAACATAACAAAATGTGGAAAAAGTGATGCACTCTGAATACTTTCTGGATGCACTGTATATCTAAGCTTAACATCCATTTTTACTTGTTTTGGTCACTGGAACATTAATTGTGCCAAAGAAGTTTTTATTTCATTTATCCTTTCTCCTACATTTCCTTAAAAATCATAATAAGATCAATGAACATAAAATAGTGTGCCAAAAGTACAATGTAAAAACATTCCTTTGTTGTTGTTAGTTTTGTATTTAAAAAGTTCATTGTATTAGATTACGTGAAGGAACAGTTTACCCAAATTTATGATATCATTAAATCTAAGCAGTTTCAAGGCCAGTTTAAAAAATTATTAAACTAGCATATTTCAAGTTTTAAAATATGTTTGAAATTAAGCAACTCTTTCTTTAGACGCACTGTCACAATTTCCATTAAATGAGTTAAAGACAGAATATATTGCAGGGTTGAAATCAAAAGGCAAAATCTGCAAAGACCTGAAGCAAATTTCTTTTATTGAATGCATGACTAAATTCTGCTCACTACAAATGATACATTCTACGACTGTAGCCACTAGGCATTATAATAGCTAACACTTGGGGTCTTGCTTAGAGATTATATTTTCATTAACATTTTTCCATTTATAAATACGATCAGGTTGCAATTTACAAATAAATATCACATATACATTTTAAGTGGCATTAGCAAATTCAACCTGTTATGAAAATTCTTTATCTCAGTTCCTGGATCCAAAGGAAGCAAATTAATCAGTCCAGGTGCCACATAGTTTGCTTGAAACAAATGACAGCTGTATTACTCATTCACAGCAGAAAGAAAGTAAACAAAGCAGTTACATAGTATCTTTTAAGTAGCTGCCTCAGATTGTCAAAGTCTTGCAAATAACAAAAGTAATAAATGAATAACAATACAAATTTTACCAATATAAAGCACTAGTGAAAAATATATACTTAACAGTCTTCAAACACTGCCCTGCGAACTGTCCCTCAAGCTTCCTTCAACATGCTCTTTTTCTGTGACCCTGCTCATCTTATTACATTTCTAATTAATGTTAAATAAATAGCAGTCACACAACAGAATAGATGGGCAATAAACGAATAGCAAGCCCATGACCATTGTGCTTTATTTCCTTTCCAAAAAGTAATTACTTTCAAGTCTAGGTGCCTCATGTATAAACGGTGGGTATGCACAAAAATGTTGCATACGTCACTATGTATAAAAACTAAACTTGGTGTAAAGCCAAGCACATTCTCATGCCAGCTCAATCCATTGCATATGCAAGTTTTCAGGAGCAGTGTTACTGTTCCTGTGTGGTTTCCCTTTAAGTTTTAGATTCACATAGCCGATGTGGCTTTATCAAATACACTGAAAGTAACCGCATATCATTCATTAGTTTAAGGCATTGGATTGTAATCAACCTGTAACCATGTAATGGGTCACTGAATGACCAAACTATTCCAAATACCATAGCTACTTTAGCGTTGTTACTCTCAGTGCACCACACAGAGTATTTTAACCCACTGTATCTGAGTGTGGAATCACAGCTGTAGAGCAGCTGATCGGAAAGCTCTATGGTGGGCTGTGTCGAAAGCGAAGAGAATTATCAGGATTCAGCTTCTAGCACATGCTGCCTCAGCCATTTGCACAGTCTATTTGAACTTCTTCCATTCGACAAATGCTTCAGAGCCTTTCCTGTTGGGACCTCACTGTTCAGAGACAGTTTCATCCCAAGAGCTATAAACGCACTCAATCAGTCCATCAAGTGCTCCCAGTAGAACTGTTTGTACTTATAAATACAATTACCTCACTGTAAACGTGCACTACGGTTGTAATATTGCACAACCTGAGCCATTTATGCATTCATATTGTTTATTTTTCATTGTTTTTTATCATATTATTATTATTGTTGTTGTTTTCTCATTTTATAAGAAAATAAGTTTATGGAGGATTTGCATATTGAATCTCACTATCATATAACAACAATTGAGGAATTCAATTCAATTCAAAAGACAGCGCATATTCACAGATGATGAGGACTAGCTTCTAAGTCGATTTATATTTCTTGACGCTATCTTCTTGGAGTTCTTGATATCATTTTTAAGAGTAAATGCAGTAAAGTATGTATATTAAATTATACAGATAAATTTTTAACTTAATTTAAATAATGTGTACTGTTAATAATTAAACATGTGCACACAGTGGCACAGCGGTAGCGATGAGCTGGTGCCCCGTTCAGGAATTGTTCCTGACTCACGCTGTATGCTTTCAATGTTCCTTAAAAGATTTGAAGAATCATTTATTACAGAGCTGATTGTGTGGTGATTGGTTACTTGGAGAAAGTAAAGGAAGGACAGGAACTGAGGGTAATTATTATTATTCATTACATTTATATAGCGCTTTTCTCAGTACTCAAAGTTAGAAAGTTTGAAAGAGAAAGTACTCCTGCAATAAATTATTTCACCGATGGTCGTGCACCTTGCAGGAAGCAGGAACAAGCTCTGGATGGGGTACCAGCTCATCACTACCACTGCACCACTGTGTCCCTATGTTTTATACATATATAAAAATATCAAGTCTACATCTTAGTATTTAAATTGTTCAGAAAGCTGTACAGTAATATCGTGAATGTGATGTATTCTGTGTCCTGTCTACGTAAGAGAAAGCCCATTTAAGAAGCACGTAGTGATTCACACAGAGTACATAGAAGAACACATACCTGTAGAATACGAAGCATTTAACATGCTGCTTTAGTTACGATGGGATTTGAGAAACTAGTATATTAAATGATGTTAAGATGAAGTTTATGACATTCTACTTTAATGACAAAATAAACTACATGATTAGTGGAAATTTTGAGTTTAAAGTTGACATTTCAACCTTTTTTCTCATTGTGTCCCTATTTTTTTTTCTTTTCTCTGTACCCTAATATGCTTCCATATGACACTCAGACATTGGGCTACAACTCGCCTTTTCACGGCAACTTTGATATTTGACCACTTCTTTTTTATTTTGGACACACTGCGGCTTTCTGAACTTACACTTTTGAGTTTCTCCATCACAAGATGTCACTTGATCAACTTCTTTTTGTTGTTTATACCACTGCTTAAACCAACAAATTGGTTTATGAAATCCATACCTAAAGTAGAGATAGATGAATGGATTTCATAAAAGTGGTCCTTTCAAATCTTCAGTTTCTAATAAAGTTTACATATTAACCAAATTTTGAGTTTAATTTTTAATTTGATTTACCTTTGTTAATGTGAAATATTTACCCAATTTTGAGTTTACTTTTTAGTTTGATTTACCTTAGTTAATGTGAACATTTCTTTTTGGTTCATAATATTGCTCTTGACTGCTTTGTAAAGCATTGTACTTTTGGTGAAAAAGCACTATATAAAATAATGAAAAAACATCATAAATTGATAAGACACACCAAATTATTTTAAACAATTTATTGTATTACCCTTCCTTTCAAACAAAAGTGACTTAATTTTAATAAAAAAAAATTGAATTGTTCAAGCTTATAATAAACTTGTAAATATGCAATTTTATAAATGTTGTTAACCTTAAAACGTATCTTAAATAGTATTAATGGTGATACCTTAAATAACAAATGATCACTTGACTAATCAAGGGCACAGTGCTCCACTGTTTAATGCTACTGCCTAGTGTAAACTGCTTTAAAATTCAATTACAGTTATCAAGCATGTTTCCCACCACGTGTGCATGGGCAGAATTTTCTCCCCACACTTCAGTTTTCCTCTTATACAGTAATCCCTCGCTATATCGCGCTTCGCCTTTCGCGGCTTCACTCTATCGCGGATTTTATATGTAAGCATATTTAAATATATCGCGGATTTTTCGCTGCTTCGCGGGTTTCTGCGGACAATGGGTCTTTTAATTTCTGGTACATGCTTCCTCAGTTGGTTTGCCCAGTTGATTTCATACAAGGGACGCTATTGGCAGATGGCTGAGAAGCTACCCAACTTACTTTTCTTTCTCTCTCTCTTGCGCTGACTATCTGTGATCCTGACGTAGGGGGTGTGAGCAGGGGGGCTGTTCGCACACCTAGACGATACGGACGCTCGTCTAAAAATGCTGAAAGATTATCTTCACGTTGCTACCTTCTGTGTGCAGCTTTTAAGTATGCTGCACGGTGCTTCACATACTTAAAAGCTCAAAGGGCACGTATTGATTTTTTTATCTGTCTCTCTCTCTCTCTCTATCTCTCTCTAACTCTCTCTCTCTCTCTGCTCCTGACGGAGGGGGTGTGAGCTGCCGCCTTCAACAGCTTTGTGCCGCGGTGCTTCGCATACTTACAAGTCAAACAGCCCTATTGAATTGTTTGCTCCTTTGAAGAGGAAGATATATTTGCATTCTTTTAATTGTGAGACTGAACTGTCATCTCTGTCTTGTCATGGAGCAGAGTTTAAACTTTTGAAAAAGAGACAAATGTTTGTTTGCAGTGTTTGAATAACGTTCCTGTCTCTCTACAACCTCCTGTGTTTCTGCGCAAATCTGTGACCCAAGCATGACAATATAAAAATAACCATATAAACATATGGTTTCTACTTCGCGGATTTTCTTATTTCGCGGGTGGCTCTGGAACGCAACCCCCGCAATGGAGGAGGGATTACTGTATTTCAAAGATATGAAGGTATGCTGAATGGGAACTCTAAATTGGCCCTGTAAAGGTTTGTAATGGCCTGGATTAGTAACTGTCTTGTTGACATGATGTGCTCCACCACACAACAATTATAACTGGAGCAAGAGGGTTTGAAAATGGATTAATGGTTCATTGACTGATAGGCAACAAAGGCACAGCTTTTAAGCATAACCCCACCAAGAAGTTACGGTTTATTATGATTTCATTAAAATTATCAGTTATCTTTATATATACACCATTTCTGAGATTTGTCAAGTAATATGATGTGTTCAGCAGAAACTTTATTTTATACCTTTTGAAGAAGGCAATCCTAACATAAATTTCAATAATGTTACAATGACAATACACACTGTGCATCTGGATAGTAGTGCAGGAGACTAGCATGTCCACTTATGATGTTCATTCTGAAGAAGCCTTTTCAATTCAGCAAATTTCTTTCACTTATTCTTTTAAGCATGCATCAGGCAACAATGAGAAATTGATTCTGTGATAAGAGACTCTATGTAGTCCAGAAGAAGTTCAATTTTAGCACATACAGGGATTCATTTAATTAAGGATCCTAGACTGAAATTCTACATTTACTGTACTTGCAAGTTTAAGTACAAGCATTAGAATCTTGCTTGAAATGTAAGGAAGGGTGTGAGAGTACATACTTTAAGAGTGCAATAAAAGCAAAGATTGACCTACTGTTGAATGCAGAGTCTCTGATCAGTGACATAATACGCTTATGAATGGGGCAGTTTGCACAGTAAGCATTTCAAGTTCTGTGATGTCTTCTTTCTTTCTTTCTTGTTTTCTTGCTGTACTGTCCTCTATACTTTTCTTCAGAAAGATAAGATAATATTCACAACAGGCATGTTATGGCACATACCAATGTTCTTCTTCTAATGTTGTGTACTGCTTCTGTATGGCATTTTTTTTGAAGGGTTGCCCTCCCACATACCCCAGTTAATCTAAGTTATTTGCCTTGTCGAGTATGTGTGTGGACAGAAGCTTTATTGTCCATAATGACGTACTGGGCCTTTTCTGCCTCATGCCCAGTGTTGCAAGAGTACATTCTGGTTCCAGAGACCCTAAATTGGATTATGAGGGAATAAGAATGTACTGTAGGTACATACTCTATGCAAGTTTTAATTTAATTATGGATGTATAACACTAGATTCAAAACTCTAGAATAATTTGAGAATAATCCCCATAGTGGGCATGGCATACTAGTTAACAGTTCAGCTACCTTATTTATTTCAGCTATTTGTTCCTGTAATGCAATACCCAACTTGCATGTTGAATTCTGTTATCTAGGATTGGCATACTAATGAACATTTTTTGCCTTACTGTACTGTAGATTACATCTTTCAGAGGTGGTACCCAGGTCACTTAGATATTTGCTGTTTGGTATATGGATAGAAAGGGCTAAAACAGAAAGTGAGAGATAAAGGAAAGAGAAAAGCAGAGCTACCACATTAGGTCTAAATTACAAAAGAAGTAATTACAGAGGACAGTGTAAACAGGCAGATGATTTTATTACAGAGGTGTCTATCGAGACCTTAGACAACATGTCAAAGGAACAGTTGCTACTTCCTTGTCCAGGTGTTTGAACAAACTATGATCCCTTGTACACAATGTTCAAAATTCTGTGTTGTTAAGGCAAGACACATTTTTCGGCCAATTTTAATTCTGAAAGATGAAAATGTTGCATTCTTTTTTATTGTTGCAGTTATTCACTTTTAAGGGGGAGGTTATCATTAAGATAAACAAACAGAATGTTCATATTTTGACCATAAGTATATGATCTAATATTAGCCCAATCCCTGAAGATGCCACATAATATAGGTTTATCTGTACATCAAAGCAGTGTATTTGTCTCCTAAAAATGCTCCTCTAATAACAGCTACTGAAAAACTTTCGGAGTTTGATAAGCAGCTTTCTCTGGCTGAAAAATTTTGACTGGAAAATTCCTTAAAATGAGCAAAACTAAACGAATGATGTCAAAGTCTTTACAGCTTCAATCAAAAGTGATCACAAATTCCCAGTTGGATGCATTCCAGTGAAAGTTAAACACATAACAAGACGACAAATTTGGATTTTAATATAATTATAAAACAAATAAATGTACTGTAATAAAGCTACTGCCTGGAGACACTGAAAACTCAGCACTATGATTAATAAAAACATCTCATATTCACACACATATATTTTTTTTATTTTATATATACATATACTGTATGTATATATATATATATATATATATATATACAGTAATCCCTCGCTATATCGCGCTTCGCCTTTCGCGGCTTCACTCCATCGCGGATTTTATATGTAAGCATATTTAAATATATATCGCGGATTTTTCGCTGCTTCGCGGGTTTCTGAGGACAATGGGTCTTTTAATTTCTGGTACATGCTTCCACAGTTGGTTTGCCCAGTTGATTTCATACAAGGGATGCTATTGGCAGATGGCTGAGAAGCTACCCAACTTACTTTTTTTTCTCTCTCTCTTGCGCTGACTATCTGTGATCCTGACGTAGGGGGTGTGAGCAGGGGGGCTGTTCGCACACCTAGACGATACAGACGCTCGTCTAAAAATGCTGAAAGATTATCTTCACATTGCTACCTTCTGTGTGCAGCTTTTAACTATGCTGCACGGTGCTTCGCATACTTAAAAGCTCAAAGGGCACGTATTGATTTTTTTATCTGTCTCTCTCTCTCTCACTCTCACTCTCTCTCTGCTCCTGACGGAGGGGGTGTGAGCTGCCGCCTTCAACAGCTTTGTGCCGCGGTGCTTTGCATACTTACAAGCCAAACAGCCCTATTGATTTTTTTGCTCCTTTGAAGAGGAAGATATGTTTGCATTCTTTTAATTGTGAGACTGAACTATCATCTCTGTCTTGTCATGGAGCACAGTTTAAACTTTTGAAAAAGAGACAAATGTTTGTTTGCAGTGTTTGAATAACGTTCCTGTCTCTCTACAACCTCATGTGTTTCTGCGCAAATCTGTGACCTAAGCATGACAATATAAAAATAACCATATAAACATATGGTTTCTACTTCGCGGATTTTATTTCGCGGGTGGCTCTGGAACGCAACCCCCGCGATGGAGGAGGGATTACTGTATACAGTGGTGTGAAAAACTATTTGCCCCCTTCCTGATTTCTTATTCTTTTGCATATTTGTCACACAAAATGTTTCTGATCATCAAACACATTTAACCATTAGTCAAATATAACACAAGTAAACACAAAATGCAGTTTTTAAATGATGGTGTTTATTATTTAGGGAGAAAAAAAATCCAAACCTACATGGCCCTGTGTGAAAAAGTAATTGCCCCCCTGAACCTAATAACTGGTTGGGCCACCCTTAGCAGCAATAACTGCAATCAAGCGTTTGCGATAACTTGCAATGAGTCTTTTACAGCGCTCTGGAGGAATTTTGGCCCACTCATCTTTGCAAAATTGTTGTAATTCAGCTTTATTTGAGGGTTTTCTAGCATGAACCGCCTTTTTAAGGTCATGCCATAGCATCTCAATTGGATTCAGGTCAGGACTTTGACTAGGCCACTCCAAAGTCTTCATTTTGTTTTTCTTCAGCCATTCAGAGGTGGATTTGCTGGTGTGTTTTGGGTCATTGTCCTGTTGCAGCACCCAAGATCGCTTCAGCTTGAGTTGACGAACAGATGGCCGGACATTCTCCTTCAGGATTTTTTGGTAGACAGTAGAATTCATGGTTCCATCTATCACAGCAAGCCTTCCAGGTCCTGAAGCAGCAAAACAACCCCAGACCATCACACTACCACCACCATATTTTACTGTTGGTATGATGTTCTTTTTCTGAAATGCTGTGTTCCTTTTACGCCAGATGTAACGGGACATTTGCCTTCCAAAAAGTTCAACTTTTGACTCATCAGTCCACAAGGTATTTTCCCAAAAGTCTTGGCAATCATTGAGATGTTTCTTAGCAAAATTGAGACGAGCCCTAATGTTCTTTTTGCTTAACAGTGGTTTGCGTCTTGGAAATCTGCCATGCAGGCCGTTTTTGCCCAGTCTCTTTCTTATGGTGGAGTCGTGAACACTGACCTTAATTGAGGCAAGTGAGGCCTGCAGTTCTTTAGACGTTGTCCTGGGGTCTTTTGTGACCTCTCGGATGAGTCGTCTCTGCGCTCTTGGGGTAATTTTGGTCGGCCGGCCACTCCTGGGAAGGTTCACCACTGTTCCATGTTTTTGCCATTTGTGGATAATGGCTCTCACTGTGGTTCGCTGGAGTCCCAAAGCTTTAGAAATGGCTTTATAACCTTTACCAGACTGATGGATCTCAATTACTTCTGTTCTCATTTGTTCCTGAATTTCTTTGGATCTTGGCATGATGTCTAGCTTTTGAGGTGCTTTTGGTCTACTTCTCTGTGTCAGGCAGCTGCTATTTAAGTGATTTCTTGATTGAAACAGGTGTGGCAGTAATCAGGCCTGGGGGTGGCTACGGAAATTGAACTCAGGTGTGATACACCACAGTTAGGTTATTTTTTTAACAAGGGGGCAATTACTTTTTCACACAGGGCCATGTAGGTTTGGATTTTTTTTCTCCCTAAATAATAAACACCATCATTTACAAACTGCATTTTGTGTTTACTTGTGTTATATTTGACTAATGGTTAAATGTGTTTGATGATCAGAAACATTTTGTGTGACAAACATGCAAAAGAATAAGAAATCAGGAAGGGGGCAAATAGTTTTTCACACCACTGTATGTATATATATATATATATATATATATATATATATATATATATATATATATATATATATATATATATATACACATATATATATACACATATATATATATATATATATATATATATATATATATATATACACACACACACACACATTATATTATATATATATATATATATATATATATATATATATATATATATATATATATATATATAAGGGGTGGGCGGTAAGACCAAAATTATATATCACGGTATTTTTCTAAATTATCCCGGTTTCACGGTATTCAACGGTATTTTTTTCCCATGCATGAGTGGATGTTAACCACATTTTCCACTGTAATTACTGGTTAAGAATAATCTATTCCACTGTCAAGTGCATTGTACATTGTACAAAAAAAACATTTTAATGTGCGCACAAGTATTAACGCAAGTTTGCATGGCCCCATAAAGTGATAGTTTTCAAGGGGGTGGCACTAATGAAGAGAAGGAATCGCATTGCATGACAGATGCAGTCAAAATATAGGAACTTTTTATTGAACAAATTTTGCAAAAACTTAAACTATAATTTTGACAACATATTTTCAACCATCCAAAGAGGCATTTAGACTTAGTAAAATATCCAGAAGTGCTTGTCAAAAGTTGTATTGCACTGAACATGTCTTAGAAAAGGAATAAATAGTAAATATTTTTTGTAAAACAACTACACTTTCTGTTAATGTTAACCATCTCTGTCCACTGACACGTTAAAGTGACTTTTTAAACAACTTTACCATCATTAAACTGCATAATATTTAAACTAATAAATAATAAAAATAAAATAAATAATAGCATTATTACTGATAGTTGCACTATTACTTCAAGGCTTCAAGCCCAGGTGCATTACACAGTATTCACCAAATTAAAATAAAATAAAATAAAAAGTGCAATCTTGGTGATGACATCTTTACCAACTGAACCATCATTTAGGCAAACTGCATTAATATGGACCTTGCTTCAAGCTAAGCTATATGCATAAATAATAAAACTAAAACTTGCATTTATAATGCTATTTGTGGTATAGCGCTACAGAATCGTATTAGGGCCACGGTGAAGAAAAAAATACGGACACGGGGAAGAAAAAATTAAACTATATGTCGAGAATAAAGTCGACATTTCCACTTTATTCTTGCTGTTTATGTCGAGATTAAAGTCGACATTTCCACTTTATTCTCATAGTTTACTTTATAATTAAAGTAGAATGTCGTAAACTAAACTTCATCCTAAAATCATTGTTTAATTTACTAGATTTTCTCAAACCCCGTCATAAGTTAATGTAGCACATTAAATGCTTTGTGTTAAGTGTTCCCCGACCCAGTTGTTAATCACTACGCTTCTTAAACTGACTTCTCCCGCACTAAGAGGAGATAGCGATCACCGCACAGAATCCATTCACTTCATGATATTCGTGCTCTCTGAAAATTTAGAATGCTAAGATAAATACTTGATATCATTTTCATGATGAAATGCATTAAAGCAGGTATTAAACATGCATGGTAGTGAGGCGGTAGTGCTGCTCCCTCGCAGTAAGGGGTCCCCAGGTGTATGTTCAGTGTAGAGAACTTTATGGCAAGTGTGACGAGGCTCCAAAATACTGGATGTATGAATGGCTATCGCACAGGTTTAACTTAAATATTGCGTAAATGTTGGGTTTGTGATCTGGTGGTCGGAAACACTAACACAGAATTCAATGGATGTTCTTCTGAGCGGGCTTTCTTTATTCCACGCGTGCTGTCTCTATCTGACGTACCAAAACCCCAATTCCTATCTTTCATTTTTCTTTCTCCACATAACCAATCACCACATGATAAACGTCTTTGTGAAATTAAAACTAGTTATAAACTTAGCCCACAGAGTGTTCAGAACTTTAAAAATATCTTCGTTATACATGTTTAATTATGCCATCTATTCAGGGTGGTGCCCCTCCCTGAACGAGTCGCCAGCACATCGCAGGGTGAATACGAGCAAAACATACATTAGCAGGGTCAATATAGCATACCAACACCCCACATGACTTTGAAAGGAAACTGAAGTAAACCCACCAGAAAAACATGCAAATGCAAGGCAGGGTACACCCGAGACACCCTTGCTGCAAGGCAGCAGTGCAACCTCCTCGCCGCGGTGCCCCCACGATTAATACATGCTTTAATGCATTTCACCATGAAAATTATATCAAGTATTTATCTTAGCATTCTAAATGTTCAGAGAGCAGGAATATCATGAAGTGAATGTATTCTGTGCGGTGATTGCTGCCGGGGCCTCCTCTTAGTGCAAGAGGAAGTCAGTTTAAGAAGCTCGGGGAACACTTAAAGCATTTAATGTGCTATATAACTTATGACGGGGTTTGAGAAAATTCAGTAAATTAAATATTCATTTTACGATGAAGTTTAGTTTACGATGTTCTACTTTAATGACAAAGTACGAGAATAAAGTCAACATGTCGACTTTAATCTTGACATAAATGGCAAGAATAAAGTAGAAATGTTGAGAATAAAATCAACATGTCGACTTCATTCTCGTCATAAGCGTCGAGATTAAAGTCAACATGTCGTCACACTATTACACAGTACCCAGGTACATTACACTGTATTGAAAACAAATAAAACAAGTACAACTTGGCTTGCAGTATTATCCAGTAGTATAGAAACAGTATTTACAGATCTGACCTTTTAAAACTAAAGTATCTCCAGGCGACGGACGTGACTCCTTTTTTTCGGCAAAAGTTCTTCTGTTCATCGTGTTCAACTTTACTTTTAGTTCAGTTTCAGAATGCTCTCTGTCCATTTTCACCAGGCAGCATACCTATACTACCACCCACTATTTGGTGGTGTAGCAGTGAAAAAGAGTCCTAGTGCAACAAATCTGTGTTTAGCGGTGTAGCAGTGAAAAAGGTCCCCACTTGAACAGTTTCCCGCTGCACCACATTCCGAACGTCGTTTAGGCAATTTAAACCGGTGTTGCGGTATAAGAAAAATCCATATCATAAAAAAAATAAAAAACGGTTTTCGGTATGAACCGGTATACCGCCCAGCACTAATATCTATATATCTATATCTATATATTATATATACATATATATATATACACACACACACACACACACAGTGTATCTGGAAAGTATTCACAGCACATCACTTTTTCCACATTTTGTTATTTTACAGCCTTATTCTAAAATGGATTAAATTCATTTTTTTCCTCAGAATTCTACACACAACACCCCATAATGACAATGTGAAAAAAGTTTACTTGAGGTTTTTGCAAATTTATTAAAAATAAAAAAACTGAGAAAGCACATGTACATAAGTATTCACAGGCTTTGCCATGAAGCTCAAAATTGAGGTCAGGAGCATCCTGTTTCTCCTGATCATCCCTGAGATGTTTCTGCAGCTTAACTGGAGTCCACCTGTGGTAAATTCAGTTGACTGGACATGCTTTGGAAAGGCACACACCTGTCTATATAAGGTCCCACAGTTGATAATTCATGTCAGAGCACAAACCAAGCATGAAGTCAAAGGAATTGTCTGAAGACCTCCGAGACAGGATTGTCTCGAGGCACAAATCTGGGGAAGGTTACAGAAAAATTTCTGCTGCTTTGAAGGTCCCAATGAGCACAGTGGCCTCCATCATCCGCAAGTGGAAGAAATTCGAAACCACCAGGACTCTTTCTAGAACTGGCCGGCCATCTAAACTGAGCGATCGGGGGAGAAGGGCCTTAGTCAGGGAGGTGACCAAGAACCCGATGGTGACTCTGTCAGAGCTCCAGAGGTCCTCTGTGGAGAGAGGAGAACCTTCCAGAAGGACAACCATCTCTGCAGCAATCCACCAATCAGGCCTGTATGGTAGAGTGGCCAGACGGACGCAACTCCTTAGTAAAAGACACATGGCAGCCCGCCTGGAGTTTGCCAAAAGGCACCCGAAGGACTCTCAGACCATGAGAAAGAAAATTCTCTGGTCTGATGAGACAAAGATTGAACTCTTTGGTGTGAATGCCAGGCGTCACGTTTGGAGGAAACCAGGCACCACTCATCACCAGGCCAATACCATCCCTACAGTGAAGCATGGTGGTGGCAGCATCATGCTGTGGTGATGTTTTTCAGCGACAGGAACTGGGAGACTACTCATGATAAAAGGGAAAGATGACTGCAGCAATGTACAGAGACATCTTGGATGAAAACCTGCTCCAGAGCACTCTTGACCTCAGACTGGGGTGATGGTTCATCTTTCAGCAGGACAACGACCCTAAGCACACAGCCAAGATATCAAAGGAGTGGCTTCAGGACAACTCTGTGAATGTCCTTGAGTGGCCCAGCCAGAGCCCAGACTTGAATCCGATTGAACATCTCTGGAGAGATCTTAAAATGGCTGTGCACCGACGCTTCCCATCCAACCTGATGGAGCTTGAGAGGTGCTGCAAAGAGGAATGGGCGAAACTGGCCAAGGATAGGTGTGCCAAGCATGTGGCATCATATTCAAAAAGACTTGAGGCTGTAATTGCCGCCAAAGGTGCATCGACAAAGTATTGAGCAAAGGCTGTGAATACTTATGTACATGTGATTTCTCAGTTTTTTTATTTTTAATAAATTTGCAAAAACCTCAAGTAAACTTTTTTCACGTTGTCATTATGGGGTGTTGTTTTTTGAATTTTAAGGAAAAAAATAAATTTAATCCATTTTGGAATAAGGCTGTAACATAACAAAATGTGGAAAAAGTGATGCGCTGTGAATACTTTCCGGATGCACTGTACATATACATATAATACATATATACATATATACACACGCACATTTCTCAAAATAATTAAATGAACACTTAATCATCACAGTCTAACACCATATCAATTACGCTTCAGGGATATCAATCTGTCCAGTTAGGAAGCATAAACATTTGTGAATCAACTTCACCTGCTTTGGTGCAAATGAAAGTGACAACATGTGCACTGGAGAGGCAACAGCAAGACAACCCCCAAAAAAGGGAATGGATTTGCAGGTGGTGGCCACAGACAATCGTGCTCTCCTTATACTTCCTGACCAGTTCTTCTCTAGTTTTGTGTTTTCTAGTGTCCTTGTCACTACTGGCAGCATGTGGAGGTACTTACAGCCAATTGAGATTGCACAGGTAGTCCAGCTCCTCTAGGACGGCACATCCATATGTGCCATCACAAGAAGGTTTATTCACAGCACAGTATTAAGAGCATGAAGGAGATACTAGGAGATGGGCCATTATATGAGGAGAGCCAGACAGGGCCACTGAAGGGCATCAACCCAGCAGCAGGACTATTATCTGTTCCTTTGTTTGAGGAGGAACAAGAGCAGCACTGCCAGAGTTCTACAAAATAACCTCCAGCAAGGACAAAGACACTAGCAAAATATAAAACTACAGAAGAATCAGTCAGGATGGATGAATAGAGAGCTATTGTCTGTGGCCACAACCTGTATTTTGGGATTGTCTTGCTGTTGCCTCTCCAGCACTTTGTTCATAAGAATTTTTGGGGGTGCCAACAATAGCAGCATATGTGTTTTTGTTAAAAATATTTATTTCTAGAAGAGTGATTTTTATTTTTCTCAAAATAAATTTACTTCAATTAAATGTTGGATTTCTCTCACTTTTTCAGAGCATGATTAAGGTAATTCACTAAAAGATTAATTTTTCCACTCAACTTTGCCATCATGAAGGGGCTGTCCTGTATGTGTATTTTTCCTTTTATTGTAAATTAACTTGTGCCTATGGTAAAACACATATATAGATTAAGGAAAAAAAAAGAGTGAAATATAAGCTTGTTTATACTGTATAAAGGAAAACTCAAAACAGCCCTTTACAAACTGTGAATATCTCAAATACTCCTGGTAACAATATAGTCTACCTTTCACCTTCACACTTTTCTGGATGTCCTTCATCCCTATGAGTAAGCCTCACACTCCTTCCAACCACACTCTAAAATCAATAGGGTTAATATTTTATTCCTTATTTGTGAGGTCAGAGGTCATGTGGAGGTGCTGAGTTCACCATATGTTTCTGCTTTTGGCAGACACAGCTATTTCTATACAATTAAAAGCTGCAGAACAACATGCCTTGCTGTCCCTTAAGATAACTGCCTTAGCTTACCCTGTCAGTTTCAAAAGCCTTCTAAGTGAAGCTGAAAAATGGTTGGGTGTTTAAGTCAGTCTCCTGGTGTGGGGATCTGTATGTACAGCTGGTGTGTATATGTCACAACTAACCTAATGCATTACTGCCTAGAATAAACAAGTGTTTGTTGCTGTCAGTTGTAAACACTTGTAACAACAATTGTAAGCACATTTCCTTTCATTTATAGGAATAAATTCTAGAAACGTGGCTACTTCCCAAATCATTCAACCACTAGGGCTTCAAATGGATGTTCAGCTGTGTGATGAAAGAGTACATCATCTAGATTTGTGTATATTTTCCCCAGCCTCTTAAACTGAAACACTTACACACATGTTTAAGCTCTTACCTCTACATTATCAGCCTGTCAATTACTCCTACACAAAGTTTGCATATCTAAACTTTAGGCTGCTGGCAAATTGTACTTAGATAAACAGATTAACAAAATTAAACACTTATTTTTGCATTTTCTCAATTAAATGTTATAGGAAGATGTTGAAAAAGGAACCCAGTTTTGAATTAAAGTCCCATCACTGCCTACATTGAGTCTACACATTCTCCGTGTATACATTCCCTGGGTTTCCTCTACAATTCTAACAGTGCATGTCATGTTAGTTGGCTACTGCAAATAAAAACACTACATGATTTGGTGTATATGTAAAAGTGCTTTTGGAAGGAAAGAGTTAAGCCTTATATCCAAGGCTCTGGATCCTTGCACCCTTTCAAAAGAAAAAGCTCAGAAAATTGATTTTGAATTTCCAGGAACACTAAACAGACACATGCAAATTGTTTTGGTATATCTCCACAAACTAGAATAAGTATTTGTTGTGACCTTTAAACACCTGAATATACGATGTCACCAGCCATGCACTTCAGGATCAATTACTTGGTAACGTCAATAGTCTTTCTGCAGACATCTAGAGCTCTGGTCCATTGAGGAGTTACTCAAATTGCATCAATCCTATGATGTTTATAGTCCTTTGCATTATATGTTAGTGATGTTATGTGATATGCCTGGCCATTTCAGGCTCTCTCAGCATACTCATTTTGAAGGTATAGTACCTTGTCTTTTGTTCTCATAAAACATCTTTACAATATGGCTAAGATTAGTGTTGTGGGTTATTCTGATTCATTAATGATGACGATTGTCAACCAGGCTGTCTTGCAGTTGACGTGTCATGTAGTACAACTGACTTTTTGGGCAGCTTCTGCAAACCAATTAAGAAAAATATGCAATCCAATTCGCTGTTTAACAGAGCTACTGAATCACAGAGCTGCAGAAGTCTTAGCTGGCATCATATCAGAAATTTTGCAACAGCCACTCCAAAAAATAGCAGCTTCTGCAATAAGCAAAATGCTTCACAGAAAATGGCCAATAAATGAAACTTTTTAACCATATTTTCTGGATGCAAACTAAAGGTGAATTCAGAATACTTGGGTAAAAACAAAAACTAACAATATGCATATATATTCAGAAAACACCCCAGGAAAAATTAAATAAAAATGCTAATCATACATTAAAGAAACATGAATGATATTTGAATAAGATGCGGTTATGTTTCAGCATACTCAGGAAATAATGAACAATCACTTTGACAGGAATACATCAAGATGGTAACAATAACATGTGAAACTGCATTTATTGTATACAAAGTATTTAATGGTACAGATTAAAAAGAGAGAGAAATGTGATTATTTTTCTGCTTCATAATTTCTGCCTCATCTACATCTTACACAAAGGAGTTCTGCAGTATTATTAGGCAACAGTAATCCAGGCCACAGATTTCAAAGCAAAACATTCAGATTGGTGTACGGAACACAAAAAATTTACTGATTGATTTTATTGCACAATTATAGATCTTATGCAGTTTTGTGTTTCTTCTTCATATGTATTATTTTACACATTATGTGCATCCATTTATCCGATTTAGGGTTTTGGGAGACCAGAGCATTCCTGGCTGCAACAACACAACCCTATTGGAGCACTAATTCTTGATGCATTGTAATTGTTTACATACATATTTTTTGCAACTTGCTTACATACATTTATTCACAGGAAGTAGGCAGAACTGTGGTAAATCCTGAGCAGGAGTAACTACTCTAATTATTCTCCATTTCACAAAAATCTTTGAAAAATCATAATATTCATCTTCTTAACTTCTTTTTTTTAACAGCTGTTCATAGATTTCTTTTTTTTAGCAGTGGACGTCAAGAGTAGGCAGCGCTCTTCAAACTACTAAAGGATGCTAGGACTTTTGAAATCAAAAAAATGTTTCAGGTAGAGTAGAGTAAACTCTCTTACATTTCATCATTTTCATGACCAAGCAGGCAGCTGCATGAACCGTTTCTGCTAGTATGTTACATAAATAAACAACTTAACCTATGGACTTAAGGAGTCAGCAAAAAAAAGAGCATTACCATATACTGTATATACTTTTTCATTATTTCTTAAAAGTAACATTTTAATATTATTATACAGTGGCTGTCAAAAATGGAAAACACCCTGCAAACTAAAACAGTGAAAAAGGCAGACCCATGTGTTGGGGGTTGAGATAAGAAGCACAGTTGCAAGGGAAATATAACTGAATAAAGGGCAGAAGAGTTGCCAATCTGTGAAAAGAAACAAAAATACAAATATATTTATATAATGTGCACCATCGGCATTTAAGATTACAGAATTAGGTTCTTGGCAAAGATAACTAATGGGTTAATGCCTGCTTTGAGGAGCATTAATACTCCCCGAATCCATATTTTTGATTCATAACCATTTCATCTAATTTTGTCATAAATTGGAATGCCTGCAATCTTTAAAAAATGTGTAAGTCAGCACACCGAGGTGTACCATTTTAGTTTAGTCGACATAAATCTCAATTTCACAAAAATTAAGCATTTCTTCAAACTATGCTTTTAAAAACTGAATAAATATGAAGGATGTCAGTAAGAATCAGCATTGTCTGTCACAGCTTCAAAAAGGTGTCATTAATCATTTTTTTTGATGTACTTCAAGATGAAAAGGGTTTGTAATAATGTAACAATATGCTGGTTAATTATAAAATGTTTATTATTAGTGCTTTTTGTTGAAAAATATGGGTATCCATTTTTTCATTTGATGGATTCATAGGAGTGTGAATTTTAGACAGCATTCAAGACCTACTGTGCAGCCCAAAGGAAGTCACTTAATCAGGCTGCACACAAATAAACAAGCAGAAAACTCATGTTCTGTTATAATACACTTGAAACACTACGTTAAAGAACATACTATTAAAGGTTAACGCACTTTTTCTGTTGACAGTTAACTAACATATTATAAATGTTAGAGGTTTGACTCACATAACTAAAATATACTTAAACATCATCCAGGCTAACCTGCTTAATGATGTAGCTTATTTTTGTGCAATCACCATCTTGTTCTCTGGACAGCTCGCAAGCCAATCTCAAGATATACTGTACTAGGCACCCAAACCCATACTTACACACACCAGGCCAATTAGAATCTCAGATTAACCTATCATTAGTCTAACAATACACATTTTGGGATATGAGAGGAAAAAAGAGACTACCCCTACTCACAAAGACATGGGAGTAACAACCATGCTTTACACTGGTATTGACTAGCATTCAAGTCCTGGGCTCTGGAGCTGTGAGATATTGAAACTATTAGAAAAGAACTGCAAAAAGCTTTAACAGTACTTGAAAGAATAATCAAAGTAAGAATTTACAAAAAAAATAACATTTAGAGTTTGTCAAAGGGATGCATGGATGAATGACATTGTCATCATCAGTGAAAAACAATTTAACATATAGGATGTTATTTTAAATGAGCTTTAAGTACATATTTAGCACTCAGTGTTCAAGTTCAATTGCAATGTCATATATGGTGGAATCAGAAAGTTTTTAGACCCCTTTAACTACATACACACTTAATTGTGCTGTAGATTACATTTTAAATAGAACCTACACTAGATAACCCATAATGACAAAGTGAAAACATGTATTAAGAAGCATTTGCAAATTAATTATAAATCAAAAATATATCGAAGAATCTCATTTTAAAGTCTATATAAATAAAACAATGCTTTGGTTCTCCAAATTGTAATTATGTGCATCAAGTTTCAATTAATTATCCTTGAGATGTGTCTAGAACTTGAGTCCTCCTGAGGCAAATTGAACTGATTGGACATCCCTTAGAAAGGCACAAACCAGTGAATATAAGGTCCCACAATTCAAACTGCATGTCAGGACAAAACCCAAGCCATGAAGTGTTAAGAACTCTATGTAGACCACTGTGATAAATTTCTGGTAAAGACATAGACCAGGACAAGATTATAAATCATTTCAAAAGCTTTGAGCATTCACAGGAGCACAGTGGTGTCAATAATTGTGAAAACGTCTGGAACCACCATCCAACCAAACTAAATAACCAGGTAAGAAGGGCCCAATGGTAACTTGAAAAGAGCTTCAGATGTCCTCTACTGAAATGGATGAACCTATAAGGATGACCATCCCAGAAGCACTCCATTAATCAGGCATTTATAGTAGAGTGGCAACTCTTGAGTAAAAGGTAAATGATAGTTTAAAGAATTCAGAGCATGAGAAAAATTGAACACTTTGGGCAGAATTCCAATCACTATGTAGAGCAAAGATGAAGCACTACAATCACCTCCTAATATCATTTCTATGGTGAAGGAAGGTGGTGGCAGCATCATGCTATTGGGGTATTTCTCAGTGGCAAGGAGAAGGAAACTGGTCATAACTAGGGACAGGGAGACTGGTCATAATTGAAAGAAGGATAAATGCAACTGTCCTGCGGTGGGTTGGCACCCTGCCCAGGATTGGTTCCCTGCCTTGTGCCCTGTGTTGGCTGGGATTGGCTCCAGCAGACCCCCGTGACCCTGTGTTCGGATTCAGCGGGTTGGAAAATGGATGGATGGATGGATAAATGCAACAAAATACAGAGGGATCCTTGATGACAACTTTCTCCAGACTGTACGCGACCTCATACTGGGATGATCTTGCAGCAAGACAATGACCCAAAGCATACAGCGAAGAAAATGCTGGAGTGACCACATGACATTTCTCTGACTGTCTTCGAGTGGCCTCACCTAAGATCAAACATAACCCCATACAGCATGTGTGGAGAGACCTGAAGATGCCAGTTTGCAGAAGCTTCCCATCCAATTTAATGGAGTTGAGAGGATCTGCCAGGAAGAATGGAATAAACTGACCAAAGCCAGGTGAGCAAAGCTTGTAGAGATTTACCCAAGAAGACTAAAAGCTATAATTGCCCCAAAAGAGGCATCTACAAGGTACCTAATATTTACATGAATGAGAAGTTTCGGTTTTTGATTTTTAATAAATTTGCAAACCATCCTGAAATAATGTTTTCATTTTGTCGTCATGGGTTACTTAGTGTAAACTGATGGGAAAAAATGGAAAATATATCTATTTAAACTTAAATCTACAACACAAGAGTGTGCATAAAGTGAAGAGATCTGAATACATTATGAATCCACCATATGTGTAGTCATAGCAACAAGTATAAAAAGCCCATTAAATGATAGACGATTACAATGTGATTGGCAGTGGTTAGAGTTGTTGCCTCATACTTCCTGATTTCTGGGTTCAAATCCTAGCTTCATCATCATTTGTGTGAAACTTACATGCTCTCACCAAGGTTACATGGGTTTTAACAGATTACACTCTCACACCAGCATATTTTTAATGACATGGTTTATACTGACGGGTGAGAGTAAACTTAACGCTGAGTCATTATGCAGTAGGCGTAAGCTAGTGTGTGTCCTAATTTCTGCCTTGCTCAAAGTTGATGGAACATGCACCTCCATCATAAACCTGGCGAAATAAGCGAGTTCACAAAAATCAGGTAATAAGATTTTAATGTTTTACAATAATATGTCAAGAAAATTAGTAATAAGATGTTTAATTAAAACTGGTGGATATCATTTGCTAAAGTATGTGCAAAATATGTAACAGTTATGAGAAGATGTGAAACTATAAAACAAAGTACTTCTGTTTAAATTACATTTGAAATACATCCTTAAAATATACAGTAATAAAGATGCTAAATGAACAACAAGTTGTACATCCCATGGATGCAGAGTAAATAACTTCACAAAATACACAAAAGACTAAAAATAAATGTATTTTGGTAACTGAGTATTATTCCTGACACTGTTACATTTTCAATGTTCAGTGTTAAAACAAGTAAAGTTCCTAACAACATTCATTGATTTCAATCAATGCAGAAATGCACAGGGGGTAACATACAAACCTCATGCTGACACTGACTATGTTAGCAATCAATCCTGCACTCCTGAGGCAAATTCCATAAATTCCTTACTAAAATTTAGCTTACACTTGAATGGAAAAACACAAAACAGCATACTGTAATAAGTGGTCCGTGGCACTGTGCTGATTTTACATAAATAATCGCCCCCCACAACAGTGCAGGCACTAATCAGGGGTGAGCCCACTTCGCTCAGAGAACCGCTGGGGTTCCCTGCCTGTTCGCAAAGATACGTGCGAGAGAATGCATCAGGCCAGTACCTCATTAATTCCTTGGAGGGCACTGTGAATTTGAATTAGTATAACAGGAGCCTGCGCAAGACAGAAGGAGTCTTGCTTTTAAACTCACAGTTTTCCATTGTTTTATTGGGTTATACATTGACTGATGAAGATCTGCACTTCACTTTGCACACGGTTTGATTTTGATTGTTTTAATAAAAGCACCAAGGCACTATTGCTCCACTGGCTCATCCCTCAGGTACGTTATTGGCGGTGGCAGGTTTAAGAGGCTCCCGGGATGCAACCAGTAGCATGGAGCCAACCCACACTGTCACAGACACACACACACACACAAAAAAAAAAAAAAGGGTTTAAAAACCGTATGTGCATCATGTGGCATACCAAGTTCTATAGTAAGTCTCAAATCAACTTAAAACTATCCCCTCGTGCACACACTTTAAACCACACCTCTCGTCAGTAAAATATACAGTGATCCCTCGCTATATCGCACTTCGCCTTTTGCGGCTTCACTCCATCGCGGATTTTATATGTAAGCATATTTAAATATATATCGCAGATTTTTTGCTGGTTCGCGGATTTCTGCGGACAGTGGGTCTTTTAATTTCTGGTACATGCTTCCTCAGTTGGTTTGCCCAGTTGATTTCATACAAGGGACGCTATTGGCAAATGGCTGAGAAGCTACCCAACTTACTTTCTCTCTCTCTTGCGCTGACTTCTCTGATCCTGACGTAGGGGGATTGAGCAGGGGGGCTGTTCGCACACCTAGACGATACAGACCGCTCGTCTAAAAATGCTGAAAGATTATCTTCACGTTGCTATCTTTTGTGCAGCTGCTTCCTGAAACGACATGCTGCACGGTGCTTCGCATACTTAAAAGCCCGAAGGGCACGTATTGATTTTTGACTGAAAAACAAACTCTGTCTATCTCTCTCTCTCTCTCTCTCTCCCTGCTCCTGACGGAGGGGGTGTGAGCTGCCGCCTTCAACAGCTTTGTGCCGCGGTGCTTCTCATAGTTAAAAGCCAAACAGCTCTATTGATTTGTTTGCTAGAGATTGTTTTCTCTATCTATGTGACATTCTGTGCTCCTGACACGCACTCCTTTGAAGAGGAAGATATGTTTGCATTCTTTTAATTGTGAGATGGAACTGTCATCTCTGTCTTGTCATGGAGCACAATTTAAACTTTTGAAAAAGAGACAAATGTTTGTTTGCAGTGTTTGAATAACGTTCCTGTCTCTCTACAACCTCCTGTGTTTCTGCGCAAATCTGTGACCCAAGCATGACAATATAAAAATAACCACATAAACATATGGTTTCTACTTCGCGGATTTTCTTATTTCGCGGGTGGCTCTAGAACGCAACCCCTGCGATGGAGGAGGGATTACTGTATATTTTTTAAATATTCATGACCTAATCACCATATACATTTGGCCATTTCCCAAGTGATATCTTTACTACAAATCATGGGAGAAGACACAAAATGAAATTTCCGTGATTGTGAGCTTGAGGTATTATTGACTGAAGTAGAAAACAGTGAAAACATTCTTTTTGATGGTCTCTTTGGAGGAGTCACAAGAAAAAACAACATAGGGAGCAAGTGACAGCAGCTGAGTTGAGAGAGCAATAGCAATGTGTTACCATTCCCAGACTACCACTAGTGTCAGTGTGAACTGGTGCAGGCTGTATGCGTAGAACTGTGGAGATATTAAGAATATCCTTATTAAACTTGTAAAAAAACCAAATAATTTTGATAAGTTAACGTCAATGTTGCAATAAACACAAGTCTCTTTACATTCCATGTACGACATTAAAAACGTCTTTGAAATGCAATTGCATTTATGTCCTGAGGGCCAGGATCTGGGTCATCCATGCGCTCATTTTGACCTGTCTCAGCTTCCAAAGTGGCAGAGGCAATCCATGTTTCTGCATTATATTGTGCAGTACTGCATAAGCCATCACAATACTGAACCAATGGTCAATTCTATCACTGATCGTGTGCAGAAGTGCCTTTCATTAAATCTCCTCTATGGTGTTCGACAACCAATCACCTGAAATAAAGATTATACAATTTGTCTGTAATGTATTTAACTAAATTGCAATCCTGTCAGTTAGGTTTCCTTACCAAAAAGGAAAACATCACACACTGCAAGACCCTGAACTCTGCTTCCCTATTGTTTCATTCCATTGCTATGCCGATGATACGCAGCTCTATGTGAGACTGGATTCGACTTCTCTTACACCTCCATCAACTCTTTCCTCTTGCTTGGATGAGACTGAGGCCTGGATGTCCAAGAACTTCCTCAAGTTGAACAGCAACAAAACTGAAGCTCTTTTAATTGGCACCCCCATCAACTTCGTTCCTCTGTAAACTGTATTTCCTTTTCTGACCATACCATTACCCTCTCCCCTTCTGTTACAAATCTGGGTGTCAAGTTAGACTCCCATCTGTCATTTGATACACATGTCCATCAGCTTTGTAAAATTGCATTCCTTCATCTCCAAAACATAGCTAAACTCCATTCCTTCCTCTTACTTTTGTGATGCTGAAAAGCTGGTTCACGCCTTTGTCTCATCCAGACTGGACTATTGTAATGCACTCCTCATCGGGATACCCAACAAGAGCCTTCAAAAGCTACAACAAATTCAAAATAGTGCTGCAAGAATGCTGATGAGGGTGCGGAAATATGAACACATTTCACCAATCCTTCGGTCACTTCATTGGCTCCCTATCCATCTCCGCATCGAATATAAACTCTGTTTGTTTACTCACCAATGTATCCATGGAAATGCTCCACAATATCTCAAGGAACTCCTTATACTACAATCCACTGGAAGAAACCTCAGTTTTGCAAATACCTACTGCCTTCGCCCCCCTGTGACCGAACGTCATACAATGGGTGACCGAGCCTTTGCTACCACTGCTCCACGGCTCTGGAATGCCCTACCAGAGAGTCTAAGAACACAGCAAATTGTGGGCTGTTTTAAAAAACAGCTAAAGACTTTTCTATTTAGGAAAGCTTATTAACAAGAATGCTATAATTATTGTTGTTTTATCTCTGGTTTTATCTTGCTTTGCCTTTGTTTAAACTTGTTATGTAGCACTTTGAGATTTACTGCTAATGTAAAGTGCCCTATAAATAAAATGCATTATTTATTATTATTATTACTGAAAAAAATAAAGGAATCATGGGTGGAGCATGGCCACCTCACAGCAACATTAGTAAGACACATTTGAGCATCATATATTAGTTATATATTAAGTGAATAAAAAGTGTTTCTGTTTACAGATGCAAATTCATTCTGTGATGTTGCCTTTACTGAAATACGTGTACAGTTAACTGAAACAGTTCCATTAGGAAAATCAGAAATCACTGCAAATCGCTTTTGATCTCTGACACTGACAGTAAGGCAACTTAATTTATCAGGATAGCATCTTAATTATACCATTCCATACAGATGGAGTGGGATGGCTAAGGGAGGACTACAAGATTCCTGACCAGTTAGCCAGTTAACACTGAAAAGCACCCATTGCAAAATACCTTAAAGTTGCTAAAACTTGCAATGGAACAGATATTTTGTGATTTCTGAGTGATGGTCTCTGAAATGTACATTCCAAACCAGCACACAGCTCCAAATAACAAAATCATCAAGAGCCAAAAATCATCCTGAAATCTGACAGCCTGCCATAGGCAATATCTCCCAAATAAGAAAAAACTGACATTGATAGTTAAGTCATACAGCACACCCTTTTAATAGACAAAATAGACAGGCTACACATTAAGGCAATTAACATTAGCCACTTATGCAAGAAGCATCTCGCCAGGAGGACTCTACCATATTTCAAAATTGTGCATGTTGCAGTAAACCCACAAGTAAATCAAAAGCAATAATGATATTTTAAAATTCCTAAGGGGGCCTTCATTCTAACAAATGATAGGTTTCCATGTTGTCTGCCTTTTATTAGTAAAACATGCAATTTTCAAATGCATATGAAGAAGTGAGCAGCACATCACCACTGAGTGAAACAAATGCAAAATATTGCAACTGCTAAACTTGAAATGGGTTACTGCAAAATAATGCATTATGGGAGTAAGTTTCAGAAGGCAGCTTCAAGGACCTTTATTTTACGTTAGGTGTAAGAAAAGATAATAATTTTATAAAGATTTATCTGAAAGAGGGTGTTAATAAAACTGTGTGGCAAATGTTTCAATTTTCTGTTGAAGCAGGACAGGACACATATAGTAAAGTAATAGGACATTCAAAGGTTAAATCAATTTGTTACCAAGTTGGTACTCAGTGATTTGGAGATTGCAGACATAGGAGTTCTGTTAGGATTAAAAAGGCTAGAATTAAATACATTTCCCCAGGGTCTGATAACATTTATCTTAGAGTGCTCAAGGGAGTCAGTGATTACATATATAAACCCTTAACACATACTGTACTTTTCAGAAAATGCTGCATAATGCAAAAATTCCAAAAGACTGGAAGCTTGGAAATGTGTTTCCTATATATAAAAAGGTGTTTAGGCCAGACATAGAAACAAAGTTACCACAAAACAAGTATACAATAGATTTATTGCTTACAGGAGATAGCAGGTTTGCAAGTTGAACTACAATTAGTTTGTCCCTTTTCCTGATAATATAACTAAGTTGAAATCAGGATCCAGTAAAGGGATCTCGGTTTAGATCCCAGGCACAGAGTAATCAGGGCAACTGGAGGAAGCTCCAGTATACTGTAAGGATCTAGGTAAGTTAATCTTCATATACAGTGTCTCCACACATACCGCTTAGAATTAAGGCCAAAAAGTTCTCAGGTCTCATCAGACCAGAGAATCTTATTTCTCACCATCTCAGAGTCCTTCAGGTGTCTTTTAGCAAACTCCATGCGGGCTGTCATGTGTCTTGCACTGAGGTATGTGTGGAGACAACCAGGCACTGCTCATCACTTGTCCAATACAGTCCCCACAGTGAAGCATGGCGGTGGCAGCATCATGCTGTGGGGGTGTTTTTCAGCTGCAGGGACAGGACGACTGGTTGCAATCGAGGGAAAGATGAATGCGGCCAAGTACAGGGATATCCTGGACAAAAACCTTCTCCAGAGTGCTAAGGACCTCAGACTGGGCTGAAGGTTTACCTTCCAACAAGACAATGACCCTAAGCACACAGCTAAAATAACAAAGGAGTGGCTTCACAACAACTCTGTGACTGTTCTTGAATGGCCCAGCCAGAGCCCTGACTTAAACCCAATTGAGCATCTCTGGAGAGACCTAAAAATGGCTGTCCACCAACGTTTACCATCCAACCTGACAGAACTGGAGAGGATCTGCAAGGAGGAATGGCAGAGGATCCCCAAATCCAGGTGTGAAAAACTTGTTGCATCTTTCCCAAGAAGACTCATGGCTGTATTAGCTCAAAAGGGTGCTTCTACTAAATACTGAGCAAAGGGTCTGAATACTTAGGACCATGTGATATTTCAGTTTTTCTTTTTTAATAAATCTGCAACAATTTCAAAAATTCTTTTTTTTGTCTGTCAATATGGGGTGCTGTGTGTACATTAATGAGGGAAAAAATTAATTTAAATGATTTTAGCAAATGGCTGCAATATGACAAAGAGTGAAAAATTGAAGGGGGTCTGAATACTTTCCATACCCACTGTACCTGAAACAAAATGTTTTCTGGTTTAACAACTACAGTACCTAAAGTATCCTTGGGTACAACTCTAAATGAGGCATCTCACCCTTACTCAGGAATTCAGGGTGTGGGAGATTAAAAGTGTGAGCCTCTTTGGGGATTTGTAGCTGGAGCTAAAGTTGCTTATTAACAGACAAGGATCTTGGACAGACACCATATACCATGAAGAATATGGCGGGTCTGTCCTGAAAGCAAATCTGAAGTATCAGAAGGTGAGAATCTAATTTTTTAGTTTAAGATAAAAAAAGTGCTTTCACCAGTGGCTTAATTATGTTAGTTTATGCACAAGGTTGAATGAACTCCCTCAGTTGTATACTGATATTTCATGATGCTCTTTCCACAAATACTTGTTGATATTAGTTTAAGTCATTTAAGCTCTTGAATCATATTGGATTCTTCAATAACTACACCCAGACATAGTGCAGAAGCTATTAAGAAGGCTAATAGGATATCAGTTAAGATTATATACCACAATGTATATACTGTAAGTACAAGTCAACATTTGTTTTTCTTAATCTACATAATACACTTGTTAGGCCTCATCTGGAACACTTTATGCCAGGCATGTCAAACACGCGGCCCCCTGGCCGCATGCGGCCCGCAACAGAAATCTGTGCAGCCCGCATGACAGATCCTAGTTAGCACTGAACTTGTACAAAATGATTACTATCGTTTGTGATTGAATCATTCTGCATCTTCGGTGCTACTTATTGACTTTTCTTTCTTCTGCCTTCTGACAAAAGCGCATTTTCCTATGGCATTACGGTACCGGAAACGTCATCTGCTAGTATAGCCACGAGCCTTGACCAAAGTTAATGAGCCGCAACATAACAACTGAAGTGCTAGGCTGCAGCAGGGGCAGCCTTAGGCATGTGCAAACTCTGCACCTGCACAGTGCCGCCA
The DNA here is from genome assembly GCF_900747795.2 of Erpetoichthys calabaricus. Classification (NCBI taxonomy): domain Eukaryota; kingdom Metazoa; phylum Chordata; class Cladistia; order Polypteriformes; family Polypteridae; genus Erpetoichthys; species Erpetoichthys calabaricus. Next base: position 151,708,171 of record NC_041401.2, on the reverse strand, counting down.
AATCCCAGGGGCCGCCATGCCAATATATATTCAATATAAAACAGAGAAAATAACGACACAGCTGACGGCAATGTGGCCGAAAAACACTGTTTCTTGTTAATTAGTATGCTGTATTTCCTAATATAGCTTACTGCTCCAACTCGAGCGACATGTAGTATTATAACATTCTGCCGTAATGAGAATATCATGGGCCGCCACTTGGTTTTCAAGTTACGGACACGCGCATATAGAAGCATGTCGTGAGCACGAGGCAGCTATGCAGTGTCCGCAATGGATGTGGCCATCCGCTGTGCATAAGATACCGTATTGACATTGCCAGGCGAAGGGGCCACCAATTCTTTCTCTGCCCAGGGCCACCACGAGCATAGAGCCGCCCCTGCTAAGGCTACACTACTGACTGGGCTGCTGAGACTGGCCACTGGGCAGAACTGACCATCACGAGTAGTGATGCATAGTTTGCATATTTTCATGTTTTTTTGCTCTAGTTTTATGTAATTTTGTGCAAGTATTGTAACGAACAGTTAGTGCAGACTACAGCTGAAGATCTGAAATGGACGAGAGAAGTTGGTGAGTTGTTAGCATATTTTTGTGATTTTGAGTTTGTAAAATTATTGTAGGTCAGGTGGCTTTTTGCATATCGGCTTATTTTACAATATAAACTTTGAAGTAAACTTAGTAAAGTAAAATTTGATTTTTGGAGGATTTGTTTTCCAACTTAAATTACTGAGCAATGAATTCAGTGAGCATTTTCATGATTTCAGTTCACACAAACAGGGCATTGCGCTGTTCTCTTACATGTTGAGAATGCGCCCGAGAATATCCAAATGGCATTGATTGAAGTGCAGTCAGATTCTATTCTGAAGGCAAAATACAACAAAGTTGGTGTGTCAGGCTTGTATGATTACCTGCCACCCTCGTATGTGCAGATCCGTAAGTTGGCATCAAGAGTACTGTATGTTCTGAAGCACTTACCTTTATGAGCAATTGTTTTCGTTCATGAAAGCTACCAAAACCCCACATCGCTCAAGATGTACCGTCGACCACCTTTCATCCCTCATAAAAGTTGCAGCTGCACAAGATTTCAAGCCTGATATTGATGAACTGGTTACTAACAAAAGATGCCAAGTGTCAGGACAAAAGAAATAAATCTCACACTGTAAGGCTCCTATATAAGCAATGAATATAATATAATGAATATAATAAGGACCTAGCTAAGAGGCGAAGACTCTAATTCTACACTGTTGTATGGAGACTGTATGGAAATAAATTGCTTTTCTTTAAACTTTATGTGTTACATTTTTTAAAGTTTTCAGTATTGGAAAGAAAGCTACAGTAACTTTGTATAATAGTATTTGTTACAGTGCGGCCCGCTGATGCACGTATGGCAGTCGAAGCGGCCCACCAATGGTAGCAGGTTTGACATGCCTGCTTTATGCAGTTCTGTGTTCTACAGTATATCACGCAACACAAATATATTAAAAAAAAAAACAAATTCCACTAAATAACAGCAACTACACAGACTTCAAAACTATTAGTTTGCTGAAGCTGCTAAATCTTTACAGTTTAAGCAGAGGATAACAGGCGACAAAACCTAAGTGATATAAATTATGAAAATAATCTTCACACTTTATTTTAAAAGTCCTTCAACAAAAATGCTTTGGCACAGATATAAGCTGGTTAAAGGTAAATTTCTCAAAAAAATGTAAAAAAAAATTCTTTTTCCAAAGAAACGTACACATGTGAATCAAATTATTAAGTACATTATTGAACAGCACTACAATGAGGATCATCAAAACTCAACTGGCCACTATTTTGCAAATGTTAGGTGAATAACGATTGACGAGCTATGCTGGGAATGGCCTTCTTCAAAGCAACACACACAGTGTTATCAAAGAATGAACAATAGGACATGATTTCAATTCTATGTTTAATTTGTAAGTTTTGCATCAGATTTTAATTAAGGAAAAAACATCAAATTAAGGTCAATTTTAAATTTGTCATACAATGTAACATACACATAACAATTGCAGTTTATCTCCATGTCAGTTTTCATATAAATGTGTCAACAGTCTCACTAAGAGGCCATTTCTATGCTTAACATTTGTTAATTCTACCACCTGTATTTACACATTTTTCTGAGAAAGTACAAAATTTGAACATAGCTTTCATTTTTAACTGGTCCTCCTTTGAAAATAAAATTCAGTAAGCTTTGTCAGAAAACGGTCTTTACACAAGATGATTCAAAATGTTAAGGTGCCAAGCATAGTATCTATCTATCTATCTATCTACTGCTGATGGTTTCCATTGTTGATGTTAGCGGTTTGTCAAAAGAAACATTCTCAGAGTTCCTTGGTAGCAGTGATAGTATGTGCATTGTATCCAACTGTAATTCACTTCCTAACCATTAATTTTACTATTTTTACATTATATAAATAAACCAGGGTGGCACCGTGGCGCAGTGGGTAGCGCTGCTGTCTCGCAGTTGGGAGATCTGGGGACCTGGGTTCGCTTCCCAGGTCCTCCCTGCGTGGAGTTTGCATGTTCTCCCCGTGTCTGCGTGGGTTTCCTCCGGGCGCTCCGGTTTCCTCCCACAGTCCAAAGACATGCAGGTTAGGTGGATTGGCGATTCTAAATTGGCCCTAGTGTGTGCTTGGTGTGTGGGTGTGTTTGTGTGTGTTCTGCGGTGGGTTGGCACCCTGCCCAGGATTGGTTCCTGCCTTGTGCCCTGTGTTGGCTGGGATTGGCTCCAGCAGACCCCCGTGACCCTGTGTTCGGATTCAGCGGGTTGGGAAATGGATAAATAAACCAGACAAACCAAATGCTGTCAGCAGAAATGCTACAGCCAATTAGTAGACAGGTAGATGACTGTTGTTCCATTTTGCACTGTTAACAATGTAGTTTTAAGTATCCTGTTAAAATAAAATTAAAAAATTGTGACTTTTGAAACACAAATATTTTGTTTATTCTTCTAATCTTGAGTTGCATTGTATTTCTGCCATTTATCTGCTATTTTGCCTTTAAATTGCCTTTCAAGAAGATGAAAACTTTCTTGAAAGGAAGGGACACTAATGTTGGTTTGGTTTACCATTCTTTGCTTATTATGGTCAATTACAAATTTACTTTACTCCTTAATTGTTGAGGTCAAGTGTTGTGGTTGAAGGCCATGTTACATCACACTGCTTCTCCCAAATGATTCTTGTGTTTTCTGATTTGTTTTTGCACTTTTCAATTTCAGTGTCATTTAATGCCCTATCCCATTAAATGACTTTTCCAGTTATTTTCAATTTCAAACTTCATTTACATAACCTCTGAGAGTCGAAGGTGGTTTTGGCACACTCCCACAATTGCCAGTCATATATGTGTGACATCCCCAGCAGCTCACTCCAACCAGTGTATGATAGGTTTGATTTTGTCTTAAGTCGTAGAAACAGGCTTGTGTGCAAATGATCAATGACAACCAATGAGTGCTCACCCAGAAGCACAATGCATGTAATAAAGCTACGAGGAATAAATAAAATGGAATTTTTGGATATGACAAATGGAAGAACAGCTTGTCTGTCGATGTTGCATGTTTTACGTACCACAACAAAATGGAATAAAATGAAGAAAGTCCTGCAATGGAGGGTGAACTTGCCATACCTGTAAAGCACTTGTACGAGCACCTCCTTGTGAGTTGTATGTTATGGCTGTCGGAAAAAAGGACAAGCTCACAAGACATCACCTCCAAGTGGAAGTCATTAAATGTGTGACATTGGCTTCATGTAGTCTTTCTGCCTGTAGTCCTGTCTAGCCCTGCAAATACAGTGTCTGGTCCCATGAGAGGTTGAAGTTCTATGTTTTTGCTGTAAAAATCGATGACTCCCTTGTAAGTAACCATCCATTGATTTAGTAAACTTTATTCTATGTTTGGGAAGCTTTCAATTTCATGGCAGGTTCAGTTTCAGAGGCAGGAAAATTCACTGCATTAGGAAATAGTCCACTGCAAGGTTAACTCACTCATATAATATGAAATTTGGCACAATTAGCTTTATTTTAACTAATTTAGGAACTGTGAAGAAAACCAAAACACTGAAGAGAAAAAACCTACAGACATACAAGGATACATCACCACACAGACAGCAACAAAAGGCTGGGAACTGAATCAAGGACTCTGGACTATATTACCATTTTCAGAAGTTGCACAATCTAATAATAATGTCACTACTTGGCCATTATCAGATATGGAGTAATCTGTTTTAGAGGGCACACATACAGACACTGATATAAGACCAATTTGAAGTCACCAGTTAACATAATGTTTTGACTTAGAATATGGGAGGACAACAGATATGTTTGTTATGGAGGATAATGCCCAAATAACACACACATATGAAAAAGTAGTCTACATCAGTCTATTCTCAGAACAGGCAATTACTTGTCATCCTGCACCTACTAGCTTGTGTTTATACTGTAGCAATATTAATGCTCTCTTTTATATATAGTGGGTTTATATATTCTGGACAGATAGAGCGCAAGACTGAGAGCATGTGTTAAAAGTGCCCTTCTGGCATCTCTCCACATAATATAATTCCAAAACAAAGGATATGCACACTTATTAAAAAGGGGTACAATAATTTTCAAGTTAAATTCAAAGGGGAAAGATTAACACACAGCATAAAAAAAAGACAACAATAATAATCTTACTTCCATGCATGGTCTTCTTATACTAGTCTACTTGCACAACTCAAATTAAATAAAAACTCTTGTTTCTCATTGTGCATCTGTCTCATCACCCCATCTCTCTTTTTTCTGCTTGTGAGCAACCAGTAGCATTAGATCCCTATTTTACTTTGCAATGTAAACACACCTATTGATCTGCACTTAGTTTACAAAAGCTGTATGGGGTTTTCCTATTATTTACATGAGTAATATATCTTACTAAACCAACAATAGCAAACAGAAGAAAATTACATTGCTGCATAGCAATAAACAGACCGCATCTTACTAACTGGTCAGATGGACAAAATGCTATGCGAAAAGAAAAAGCATCTAGCAGTTCAGGAAACTATTGTTGACACACCCTTCCTCAGCTATCCGGCCCTGTGCTGTGAAGTACATGAGAAGCAATTCCAATACCCGAAGAATAGCACATCAATATAATAAAACTGGTCTGTCTTCTTTTGATTAATGTAAAAGTTAAATTGTCAGTAAGAAATACAGTGTAGTGAAATGTGGTGCATTAAGCTTTGGACCTTAGACCACAAGGCTATTAGTTCAGTCCCTCCATGTCCCTCTCTGCAAAACTTAAACCACCAGTGCTTCATTTATTTAAAAAAATAAAATTATGTAAGGCTGTTTTATTGAGCAATATCAACACTGGAGAGATGAGCTTATTAAAGCTGCCCCATTTTCCTGACTCCACCTGATATTTATTTACATCAGCTTGCACTCGTTATTAAAAAGCACCCAAACACGCTGCTACAGACATCCGTTTACATTTTATTATCATAATCAGTATCTCATCTTTGAGAAAAATGGCAGAGACACCATCAAGTTGTCTGAACCCACTATTTGTGCTTTTTAATAAACACATTCATTATCATCAATGGAAAAACATCTAGCACAACCATTAAGCCCAGAAATTAGCACTGCTGCCACAGAGCTACAAAATCCTGTGCTATCTATATGCAGTCTAAACATTTTACCTTGGTGCTAGTATGTTCATCTAGGTACTCCGGTTTCCTCACACCTTCAAAAGATGTACAGTATACTGATAATGCCAAGATGTCTGTGTATGTGTCTATACATGTTGGTGTGACCTTTACTGGAAAGTTGCGTTGGCCATGTTTATATACATTATGTAAAAAGCAGTTGGGACTTTGTGAAAGACAAAATGAACTCAGAAAATGTATGCATGTATTTATGAAGAAAAAGTAAACATCTGTCCAGTAAAAAAGTGCTTTATTTTCTTTTTAACCAAATAGTTTAGGAGGGTCACTTCAGTGAGTCAGACAAATGGCATGTCTCAAATCTAATGTCTTTAGTAGACAACTGCTAGACGTATGAGCTAGTTGACATGCCTCTGTATCCACCAGCACCTGCAAATTCCCATGCCAAAGAAAATCAAAAGCCTGGTTTGGAATTTACTCAGGGCCTGCTAGCTGTCTACAAAACAATCAGATCCTAACTGTCAGACCAAATGTGCTCCTCTGGGTTATCTGCAACACTCAGTGCTATTTCTATTTATAAAACTGAAGCAATGGCAGGATTAGAACTCTTGAAAGGGAATACTGTTACCCTTAATAGCACCTATAGCATGCACTGTACAGCTGAGGAACTGAAGCAGCGTTTTAGCAATTGAAAACATCAAGTTTGGCTGTCATTTTATATTACACCTATACTCTTAGTTATGGACTAAAGCAGTGCCAAATTTCCTGAACTGTTATGTGCTTAAAACACAAAAAATTATACTACATAATTCCCATAAAAACGAACCCATTTCAAGTTTAGTTAAATTAGCATTCAGTAGTTCCTGACAAATCTTGTGGTCTAGGTTCAGTTCTTTTGTTTCCCACTCTACTTTAATGCACTCTTGCATTTAAAAGTTTCAAAAAGCTTCTAGAGCCTTCTTAAGACAATGCATCATACAGTTAGGTCCATAAATATTTGGACAGAGACAACTTTTTTCTAATTTTGGTTCTGTACATTACCACAATGAATTTTAAATGAAACAACTCAGATGCAGTTGAAGTGCAGACTTTCAGCTTTAATTCAGTGGGGTGAACAAAACGATTGCATAAAAATGTGAGGCAACTCAAGCATTTTTTTAACACAATCCCTTCATTTCAGGGGCTCAAAAGTAATTGGACAAATTAAATAACTGGAAATAAAATGTTCATTTCTAATACTTGGTTGAAAACCCTTTGCTAGCAATGACAGCCTGAAGTCTTGAACTCATGGACATCACCAGATGCTGGGTTTCCTCCTTTTTAATGCTCTGCCAGGCCTTTACTACAGCGGCTTTCAGTTGCTGTTTGTTTGTGGGCCTTTCTGTCTGAAGTTTAGTCTTCAACAAGTGAAATGCATGCTCAATTGGGTTAAGATCAGGTGACTGAGTTGGCCATTCAAGAACTTTCCACTTCTTTGCTTTAATAAACTCCTGGGTTGCTTTGGCTGTATGTTTTGGGTCATTGTCCATCTGTATCATGAAACACCGCCCAATCAATTTGACTGCACTTAGCTGGATTTGAGTATGTCTCTGAACACCTCAGAATTCATTCGGTTGCTTCTGTCCTGTGTCACATCATCAATAAACACTAGTGTCCCAGTGCCACTGGCAGCCATGCACGCCCAAGCCATCACACTGCCTCCATCGTGTTTTACAGATGATGTAGTATGCTTTGGATAATGAGCTGTTCCATGCCTTCTCCATACTTTTTTCTTGCCATCATTCTGGTAGAGGTTGATCTTGGTTTCATCTGTCCAAAGAATGTTTTTCCAGGACTGTGCTGGCTTTTTTTAGATGTTCTTTAGCAAAGTCCAATCTAGCCTTTCTATTCTTGAGGCTTATGAGTGGCTTGCACCTTGCAGTGCACCATCTGTATTGACTTTCATGCAGTCTTCTCTTTATGGTAGACTTGGACATCGATACGCCTACCCCTTGGAGAGTGTTGTTTACTTGGTTGGCTGTCGTGAAGGGGTTTCTCTTCACCATGGAAATGATTCTGTGATCATCCACCACTGTTGGCTTCTGTGGACATCCAGGTCCTTTTGCGTTGCTGAGTTCACCAGTGCTTGCTTTCTTTCTCAGGATGTACCAAACTGTAGATTTTGCCACTCGTAATATTGTAGCAATTTCTCGGATGGGTTTTTTCTGTTTTCGCAGCTTAAGGATGGCTTCTTTCACCTGCATGGAGATCTCCTTTGACCGCATGTTGTCTGTTCACAGCAAAATCTTCCACATGCAAGCACCACACCTCAAATCAACTCCAGGCCTTTTATCTGCTTAATTGATAATAACATAACGATGGACTTGCCCACACCTGCCCATGAAATAGCTTTTGAGTCAATTGTCCAATTACTTTTGAGCCCCTGAAATGAAGGGATTGTGTTAAAAAATGCTTTAGTTGCCTCACATTTTTATGCAATCGTTTTGTTCACCCCACTGAATTAAAGCTGAAAGTCTGCACTTCAACTGCATCTGAGTTGTTTCATTTAAAATTCATTGTGGTAATGTACAGAACCAAAATTAGAAAAAAGTTGTCTCTGTCCAAATATTTATGGACCTAACTGTAGCTACCCCTTACTTCAACTCTAGAACAGTCAAGCGCAAAAATTATCATTAAGTACAAAATAGGGCAGACAAAGCTAATGGTACACTTAAAGTCAATAAATTGTGAGTGCACAAAAAAAACAAAAAAAAACAATTGAAGACAGTAAGCATAAATAAATAAATACTCCCCACAGATAACATTAATCCAAAATCCACAATTAGATTGCAGATGATACAAGAGTGAGCTTACTGATCTTTCTGGAACTACTCGGTAACTTAGATTTTAGTGCTCGACACCTACAGGTGAAGCTATTATCCACTGAGCAGATGTCTTCATAGGGAAAATTGCCAGCTGTTCATTGACGAGCAGCACTATTTTTAAACAGAGTTTGATGTAGGTGAACACCAGGAGGAGCTGAATGATGAAGCACCAGACTTGACCTAATAGTTACAAACACAGGTCAAGCCAAACCAACTTTTACTTTATGTGATGAAATATGTTGCATTGTGAAGTGAACAATGCATAATAGCCAGAAAGGCAGGATGTAAGGGCTACTACAGTTACACCACACTGGAATAAAAAAGATAGGCGTGTAAGGAGCCAGCAGCAACATCCTGTATAACAAAAGTACTTTTGCTAAAGAATCAAGTTGTGCAGTTTCCACCACATCCGGACTTTGCTTCACATCCGTTTCCCCATTTAGTCACCTTTCTAATTCAATTCAGCCACTGCTAATGAAGTGCTTAAAACATACTGCTACCCGGCACTTACAATTTTAGTAAGAAGTGTGAATAAACACCCACTGTCACAAAACCTTTAAACTTTTCTCACTATTTGTACATTCTGGACAAACGCAAAGCAACAAAATGAAAGCAGTGCTATCTGGTTTAGTAATCTGGTAGACTAAAACAATGGGATCAGAGGTATAAATTTGTCAGTAGCCAATGTGTTTATTAATCATGCTGCTTTAATGACATGCAGAACTGGCTATTTAGGTCCAGAAGAAATAATCTGGAATTTAATTTCAGTTATATGGAATGATTAAATATAAGACTACATTCCAAGGGTAAGACGATTCAAACTCCATCTATATTTCAGGGTAATACACAGAAAAAAGTATAAATGTGTTACTTTTAAAATTCACATCAGTGTTTGTAAGAATAACTGCTACTTGAAACTGACAGCCACGCAAAAGGGCAAGTAAAATGGCATGTTACTGAAAATAAATAATGAGAAATTAAGAAATATTTTATTTAATCATCAAGATAATGCAATTCTTAGGAAACCGAGACTAAAGCCTGTGTTTAACACAGGAGTGCCAAAGTAAGACCCTGGAAAACCAGAATGGCTGCAGGTTGTCATTTCATCTGCTTTCTAAATCAGTAGCCAATCACTATTACTAATGGAAGATATTATTTTGCCTTAATTTCAACTGACATGTTTTTAAAAGTTATAACCTGTTTCTTGTTTCCTAGTAATGAGACAAAGTGAACCAAAAGTGACATGTTAACTATCTGGTCTCAGTTCATGAAAAGCACCATTTATGCTGCAACCAATTTCTTAATACAAGCAAGTCTTTCTGGTAATGAAACACATTATTTAATTCTATAGATTGCTAGCACACTCCTCCTACCAAAATTGTTCCTTTCTCCACCCCCCACCAAAGACAAGCATTATAGCATCTTATGAATCAGAGTGATCACTTTGTTTTTTTTTTTGTTTTTTTTTAATATTTTATTAAACATAAATTGTATGGTGGGCACATAGGTGCAAATGGGATCAAGTTACCTGAGAAAACTAAGGCAAAAGAATATGTCCCATTTGCCTGGAGTAATTAGTTACTAATTTAAAAAGTGGCTGAATGATCTGAGACTGATATACCTAGGCTTACATTTATTTATATATTTATTTTAATTTAATAACCCCCTACTTTATATCCCAAGAGTAACCACAAACTATATGCTAAATATGCTACATTCACAATATTCAAATCAAATGGGCACAATTCTAAATGATTAAGAGAATTCAATTTTCCAGAGAGCTGTCTTAAGAGTCAACATCAAACTGGATAGTGTTGCACCCATCCTCCTACTGCCGATGACTTTATGGATAGCTCATATCCATAACTTTATGGATAGCTCATAGTGCATTTATAAAACATTTATGGGAGCCAATTAACATGGCATTACTGAGTTTAAGCCACTGTTAAGCAAGTAATATGCAAACCGTCCAATTAAATCAAATGACAAACACTTTAAACTCTGTGACTTGGGCTGTCAATCAACTCCCCTAACAGCCTTATTCCACTGTTGTGCATGAACCTGGTTTTTTTATCAATCTTCTTGATACAGTTTGGCGAACCATCTTGGGCATACATGAAGTCAGTTCATTTAAGTCAGGCTAAGTGTAGAGATATCTGATAATATTTAGAGCTTGCCTAGGTAAGTAACACCTTTCAAATTTATTTTCTGCACAGCAGCATGATAAAGTGGTTAGTGCCACTGAACCAAAAAGACTGAGTCTGAATCCTGAAAATGTTACTCTGTGGAGTTTGTACATTCTCTTCTGTGCCTGAATGAGCATTTCCTCCTGCCTTGCTTCTTTTCCTTCAAGGAAAGGCTTTTATTCCCTGTGACGCCGAATTGGATTAAACAGGTTTGGATGCAGATATATGGATGGATGCACAAACATTTTTTTTCTATTTCATAACAAGACAGTAATTTATAGCTTGTGCTTAGTAATCGTAGATGTGTGCTCACTATGTGACACTGACTGTAGCCAGTTATCCATCATCCTACATCATAACCACTCTGCTACCAAGACTGGAGTGTTTGCTCTGATGTGTCTGTCTACTGTCTCCTGCACTAAAAGTGCACAAGTCTGGAAACCATTGGTGATTTGCAATCCCATGCACACATACAGCAA